>NW_018164606.1:26327-28493 GCF_001263595.1 Phalaenopsis equestris | reverse complement strand
GTTTAATTTATGTAATCTTACATTTGCATTTTAATTAGCATTCATCTGAGTAGTTAATTTTCAAATTTCACATTTTACTTTTATTTTTTGTTTTTATTATAAAATAATTTACATTAAGATTTTCCAAATTCCATGTGGGATCGATATCTAGGACTCCATTAGAGCCCTTTGTTAGAGCCCTTTGTTCTAGGACTCCATTAGAGCCCTTTGTTACTTGAATGATACGTATACTTGCATTGATATTTAAGAGAGATTTGACAATTTAAAAAGAGTTTTAATGGATAAACTATATTTTTAAAATTTTTTTTGTTAGGATTATGTTGCATATTTATTATAAATCTACCTGCATCGAGATTTTGACACCTTTAAGTGGTGTCAACTTCATAAATATTTGCATATACAAATCTCCATCTCAAGTTTTTGGGGCCGTTGCTGGGGAAGTAACAAAAAATATTAGTATTTTATTTTATTTTATTTTAAAAATAAATATATAAAAAAGAGTGTGTTTGTCGTTTAATTTGAACATTTTCTTACTTTTGTGTGTTTGCTTATTTTTAATTACTTATTTTATTCAGTTTATGTGTAGTGTATAATCTGAAAATTTAGCACTTTATGACTCTGAGTTAGAAGAACTGTTAGAAAAATTCAAAAACAACAGAAAGAGAAAAAATTGTTTAGGAAAATGGCTTGCAATTTAAACATGGGGAGATTTATCACAAAATAATTTCTCTAAACATTTCCCACCTTCAAAACTGCTAAGCTTAGAAATGATATCACATCTTTTTGTCAGTTTGAAGGGGAATCAATTTATGAAGCCTATTTAAAGATCTCCTTAGAGATCTCCTTAGAAAGTGTCAATACCATGCGTTGCCAGATTGGTTAATAGTTCAAACTTTTTATAATTGGTTGTTTGGATCTCTTAGATCGATAATTGACATTGCTGGTGGTGGATCATTAATGTCAAAATCATTTGATAAAGCATATTCATTAATTGAAGAGATGCCTACCAATAATTTTCAAAGGTCCTCTGAAAGGTTAAATCCAAAAAGAGTAGCTAGTGTACATGATTCTGATCCAATATCTATTTTAGCTACGCAAATGCTACTATTTCAAAGAAGATAGATCAGTATGGAATGAATTATTCTCCGACAGCACTTGTGCTTGAGGAGAACTCATTGGGACAAATGATAGAATCTCAATCTTCTTACGAGACTTTAAATGCAATAAATTATCGTTCTAATAATCCTTATATCAATTTTTATAATCTTGGTTGGAAGAATCATCCAAATTTTAGTTGGAGTAAATATAACTCTAATGCTGCAAATCTGCAATGGGAAAACAACACTGTGAACATATTGGGAAACTCCAACAATCAAGGGAATCAAGCTTATAAACCTTATTACCACCCAGGTTTTAATAATTTACAGAGTAAGAAGAAAAATTTATCAATGGATAAATTGACATTGAAGATGGGTAGTCAATTAAAAAGTTAAAAGCTGGTATCAAAAATATGAAAAATCAATTGGGATGTACTGCTACTACAATTAGCAATAAACCTCCAGGAACATTGCTTAGTAATGTTGAAGTAAATCATGTTGAAGTAAATCCTAAATACCTCCAGGAACATTGCTTAGTAATGTTGAAGTAAATCCTAAATATCAAAACAAAGAGTAAATTAAAGCTATTCATTCAACAAGTGGAAAAGAATTAGAAAACAAAATTCAACAAGAAGTTGAAATTGAAAAAGATGAGGTGAAAAATGAAAAATCTGGTGAAAATTTTCATTTTGAAGCAGAAAATCTTATTAAGCTAATGAAAATCACAATAGAAAGACCACCACCTCCATTTATTCAAAGATTGAAACAGAAACATAGAGATAATCAAATTTCAAAATTTTTGGAAATTTTGAGGAAATTAAAGATAAACATTCCATTTGTTGAAGCTTTGAAACAAATGCCAACCTATGTGAAGTTCATGAAGGATTTACTTAATAAGAAAAGGAAGTTTGTAGATAATAAGATTGTTTCACTCATCAAAGAGTGTAGCGCTATAATTCAGAAAAAGCTTCTCGAATAATAAGAAAAGGAAGTTTGTAGATAATAAGATTGTTGCACTCATCGAAGAGTGTAGCACTATAATTCAAAAAAAGCTTCCTGAAAAACTTAA
>NW_018164606.1:18667-26312 GCF_001263595.1 Phalaenopsis equestris | reverse complement strand
TATTAATTTTATGCCATTATCAATTTTTAGAAGGTTGGGCTTAGGAGATATTTCACCTATAATTGTAACTCTACAGTTAGCTAATCATTCGATTACCTATCCTAAAGGAGTTATAGAAGATATTTTGATAAAAGTTGATAAGTTTATCTTTCTTGTGGACTTTATTATATTAGATATGGAGGAAGATAAAGAAATTTCTATCATTTTAGGAAGACCATTCCAAGCCACTAGAGGAGCTTTAATAGATGTGCATAAAGGAGAACTAACTATGAGAGTTAGTAATCAAGAGGTTACATTTAAAATTTCAAAATCAATGAGATACCTTGCAAAAGAGCAAGAGATTGAATACTTCAAATTGGATACTAATGAATATTTAAGCCATGAATACTTCAAGAAAACTTTTGAAAGGGAACTTAAAAAATATATGGAATAACAAGATGAGGATATAATTCAAGATGAATCTATGGAAGTGAGTAAAGAGGATATGAATTATGTTCAGGAAAGATTTGAATTGTTAGATCCTACAGAGACTAACAAGAATTTAATTTCATCTATTGAGAAACCCCCTGAACTAGAACTGAACACGCTTCCTACACATTTGAAATATGCATTTTTAGGAGATTTATCTACATTACCTATTATAGTTTCCTCAGAATTAACTGATATACAAGAACAACAGTTGTTGAAAATTTTGAAAAGATATAAGAAAGCCTTTGGATGGACATTAGCTAATATTAAAGGAATCAGTTCTTCAATTTGTATGCATAGATCTTATTAGAAGATCAACATGAACCAAGAGCTGACCCTCAATCGAGATTAAATCCTATGATGAAAGAAGTAGTAAAGAATGAAATTTTAAAATGGTTAGATGCTGAAATAATATATCCTATTTCAAACATTGCTTGGGTTAGTTTAATTCACTGTGTTCCAAAGAAAGGAGGTGTGATTGTACTAACAAATGAGCATAATGAATTGACATCAATAAGATAAGTCACTGGTTGGTCAATCTACATAGATTACAGAAAATTAAATTTTACCACCATAAAGGATCATTTTTCTTTAACCTTTTTGGATTCAGATGTTGGATAGATTAACTGGACATAAATATTTTTGTTTTCTAGATGAATATACAGGTTATCATCATTATCATCAAATACCTATCATCAAATACCTATTATTCTAAAGGATCAAGAGAAAACAACATTTACTAGTCCTTATGGAAAATTTTCTTTTCAGCAAGTGCCTTTTGGATTATGTGATGCACCTGGAACATTTCAAAGATGTATGATGTCAAATTTTCAGTGATTTGATTGAAAAAGGGATTGAAGTCTTTATGTACGATTTTTCTGTATCTGGAGCTTCATTCAAAATATGTCTAAATCATTTAGAGAAAGTTTTAGAACGTTGTGAAAAGATAAATCTCATATTGAACTGGGAAAAATGTCAATTTATGGTTACAGGAGAAATTGTGCTTGGTCATAAAATTTCAGAAAATGACATGGAAGTAGATCCTGCAAAAATACAGGTTATATCAAACTTACATCCACCTACCACATCAAGAGGAGTTAGGAGCTTTTTAGGACATGTTGGATTTAGGACATGTTGGATTTTACCATGTTGGATTTTACAGGAGATACATTAAGGATTTTTCAAAAATTACTAAACCTTTATTCCAACTTTTGGAGAAAGATACTTAATTTGACTTTAATCAAGATTGTCTTAAAGCCTTTGAAAATTTAAAGGAAAAACTGATCACTGCTTCTAAAATTATTTCACCCGATTGGGAGAAACCTTTTAAGATAATGTGTGATGCTAGTGATTATGCAATTAGAGCTGTTTTAGGGTAGAGATATGATAAGATTTTTAAAGTTATATACTATGCTAGTAAGACTCTTAATGATGCTCAAATTAATTACACCACTACTGAAATAGAGTTATTAGCTATTGTGTATGCTTTTGATAAGTTTACATCATATCTAATTAGAGCTAAATGTGTTGTGCATACTACCATCTGATCATTCGGCTATTAAATATTTGATGCAAAAGAATGATGTTAAATCAAGATTAATCAGATGGGTACTTCTGATGCAAGAGTTTGATTTTGTAGTAGTCGATATGAAAGGGATTGATGATTAAATTAATGATCATCTATCAAGGCTAGAACAATATGAAATACTAGATATGGAAAAAGAGTTACTGAAATTTTTCTTGATGAACTAATTTATGACATAAAAGGATGGGAAATACCTTGGTATGTTGGTATTGTAAATTATTATGTTAGTGATATTTTACCATATGGATTAACAAAACATCAGGAAAATAAATTCATTCATGATGCAAAATAATATTTTTGGGATGATCCTTATTTATATAAGCAATGTAAAGATTTAATGATGAGACGATATGTGCCTTTTAATGAAATTCAAGAGATTATTAAAAAATGTCACGATTCTGAATTTGGGGGACATTTTGAAAATGATATAACTATTCATAAAATTTTACAATCTAGATTTTATTAGCCAACTCTATTTGGAGATGTTAAAATATAAATCAAAACATGTGATCGGTGTTAGAGAGTATGTAATATTTGAAGAAGAAATGAAATGCTTCTAAATTTTAATTTGAAAATTGAAATTTTTGATGCATGGGGATTGAATTTTATGGGACCATATTGAATGCATGGGGATTGAATTTTATGGGACCATTTATACCCTCATTCGGAAATATATACATATTGATTGTAGTGGATTACATTTCAAAATGGAGTGAAGCGATCGCTTTACCTCGATGTGTTGCTCATAGTGTTTTAAAATTTTAATTAAAAATATTTTTACAAGATATGAAATGGTGAGAGTAATTAATTATGGTGAGAGTAATTATTACTGATGGAGGATCTCATTTTAGAAATGCAACAGTTGCAAGATTGGTGGAAAAATATAATATAGTGCATAAAGTTGCAACTGTTTATCATCCCATACGAATGGTTTAGCAGAAGTATCTAATCATGAAATTAGGAGAATTTTGAAAAAGAGTGTTAATCCTAGTAAAATGAATTGATCTACTTGATTAAATACTACATTATGTACATATAGGAAAACTTATAAGATACTTGTAGGGATGTCCTCTTATAGATTAATTTTTGGGAAGACTTATCACTTGCTAGTTAAATTGAAGTATAAAGCTTGTTGGGCTATAAAAGAATTCAATTTCAATTTGAAATAAGTTGGTGAGAAAAGATTATTGCAATTGAATGAGCTTAAGGAAATCAGAAATGAATCTTATGATAAGGCGAGGATTTATAAGAAAAAGATGAAAGAATGACATGATAGTAAGATAATAAAAAGAGAATTTTAACCTGGACATGAACTAAAAGATTGAAATTATTTCCTGGAAAATTAAAGTCTAAGTGGAAAGGGCCATTCAGAGTTATAAAAGTCTATCCCTATAGAGCAGTTAATATTGAAGACCTCAAGACTAGAAGAATAAATAAAGCAAATGGGCACAGATTGAAATCATATTTTGATGGTCAAAGAATGGCTTTTAAATACTAGATTTCCAAGAGACAGTAATGTTGGGTCACCAAGAATAAGACTGGGAATGTCGGGCTGACGACATTAAACCAAGCGCTTTGTGGGAGGCAACCCATTTGTATCGTTATTTAGCTTATTTTTTCGTTTGTTTTGTTTGAGATATTTCACGTATATTTATATTTATATCTTTATGTAGTCCTAGTATTTGATAAAATATTTAGAAACATCTTTATTTTCTTATTTTTATGGAAAAATTGAGAACTTATTGGATCGAAATCGAAACGACAAAAATTCTGGAACTGGCGCATGATGCGCCACTTTCCAAAGAGCTGGCGCATGATGCGCCAAATCGGTGCATGATACGTCGTGGGTCTGAAAATGTTTAAAATGTGTCAAATGGCGGTTTTTGGCGGGTTATTTTCCATATAACTCCTAAAAAATGACTTTAAAAAAAACTGACTTCAATCCATATTTTAGGGGGAAAAACGAGGGAAGAGTCACCATTTTTCAAATCATATGGCTTCCCATTCTAAAAACTCTGTTAGATTTGGAATTTTTAACCGAAGAAAGTTTGTCAGTTTCAATGCACAAAAATTACATGATCGAGTTCTAGTGAAGAAGAGGCTTATCAAAGAAAGAGGATTTGTTAATTGAGGATACAACACACCGAATACTCGATTAGAAGAGACTATTGTGCAAAGGTATTGGGAAGTGCTTTGCTACACTACTGGCGTTGTTGTTGTTCCTGTAGTAAGAGAATTTTATGCAAATCTTAATGGGATAAACTAAGGAATGATTTATGAGCATGGTAGGTTTGTGCAATTCACTCCTTTAAGAATAAACAAGATATTTATGATTTAAAATGTGTCTATCTATCATTATACAAACTTTACCCCTACAAGAGAGAATAGGAATGAACTCTATCGTTACCTTACGAATGAAGATGCTAATTGGTAGACCAAAGATGATGGAAACATAAGTTTTTCTTCATCACTTTTAAATCTAGTTTCAAAAGCCTGGCACTTCTTTTTCGAGGTTACTGCCTACAATGAAAATTAGTAAGGTCACTAAGGAGAGTGCCATTCTAAATTACTCTATTTAAACCCGAAAACCTATTGATGTTAGAACTATATTGTGAAATCAGTTTTGGGTTTTATTGTGAATGGATCTGCAACTGGACTGGGACATCCATTCACTATTTTTTTACTTTGCAGTCAAACTCAAGTACTTTATGAAAGTTGGGAAAAAGTGCTACTTCCTTGGAAGTCGTGGATCCAAAAGTCTATTGCAACTATATTGGAATGGGAGATGAAAAGGATATGAATGTACTGATGAATCAAGGATCTCAGAATTCTTCACCTATTCAACCCTACTTCAACTCGAGTGCACTTTCAAAAAGGATCAAGAAATAAAAAAAAGATGTGCAGAATCTCATACACGTGATTGGGAATATTAGTGAAATGCTGGATCATCTAGATCAGAGACTGAAGGAATATTTTAAACATAGAGTGTGTATTGAAGATGGATTGGTACATATGTTCAAGAAACATGCTTGGATTGAGGAGGAAAATTCAACTGATGAATTTCCATTTCAACTTCTACAATCTGTATGTGCACTACCAATCGACAGGAGATATCCAAGAGGATGATAGTAAAGAAGATGTTTGATCTTAATTTATGCACAGAATGTTTTGTGTAGTACTGTTTTTTTTAGTTTGTTGTGATGGATTGCATTTCCATTCTAATGAAAACTATCTATGTTTATGTTTTGAATTTTGATGTTTAGATTTCAGTGTTAGGATGTTGGTTTACTTTAGAACACTGAATTTGATGTTTGTTGGCCTGAAAAATTTTAGTTTGTAATAGCACGAATTTTATATATAAATGTGAGTTTTGTGTTGTTTGTGAAATTTTGTGTTTGTGAAATTGTTTGTGAAATTTTGGTGTTAGTGTGATGTTTATGTATGCTTAGAAAGGTTTATTTGAGTCAAATAGAGGTTGATGTAAAGTGAAACGGAGCAGATTTCCATGAAAACCGAAATCTGGAAACTTTGAGCTCTGGCGCATGATGCACCAACTTACAGATCCTTGGCGTATGATGCGCCAAATGGGCGCATGATACGTGATATACCTAAAATATATTGTGTTTTTAGAAACATTTTTATACCTATTGTTGAGATATTGTGCTTTAATGGAAGATATTTTTGTGTTTTTCTTTCTGGAAAGGCGAAAAATACTAAAAGGAGTGAAAAAGGATCAAATTTGGAGCGAAAATGTGAAAACTGTGCCAAAGTGTTTTGGCGCCTAAGCGCCAAATTCGGTGCTTAAGCGCTGGTGAAATAAAGAAGGGTGCGCCTAAGCACCAGAGGCCCCGCGCTTAAGCGTCAGAGCCAGTTATGTGATGGTTTACTTCATTTTGCCAAATTTTTAAGGGACATTTTAGGCACCTATTGGCTAAATATGGTGGTTATGACCACTAGAAATAAAAATATGGTTAGAAGACTTGTGAAAGGAGGCATCCATTAGATAATTCATCAAATTTTAACACATTTTGAAAAGTTATCAAGGCACCTCTTAGAGATTTATAAAAGAACGAAGTTGAGACTTTTTGGCGTGTGCTTGAAGTCTCTAAAAAGTGTTTGGAAAGGGGCAGTTCAAAGAAGTTCTAGAGATAGTTTTGGAGAGATTTTCAAGCATCTCAAATTTACTCTATCCTTTTTTTTTAGTTTTATTTTGAGAGTCAAGTGTTGTGAAAGAGAAGTGATTCAAAGGAACTTCAAGAGTTTGGTAGAAAATTTGAGATAAGTTTTTATCTTTTGTTTTTAAACTACTTTTGGTTTAATCGATATTTCTTGTTGGTTTGACAATGATTTCTACTTTTAAACTAAAGTGTGGTTTTGTTTTCTTCGTGGATTCTGAGTAGTTTTCTTTATCTTTCTCTGTAAAATGATAAGTAATTAAAGTGTTGGATGAAAGTTGTGGAGAGTATTGATCTTTAATGTTGGAAGAAGTTGTTATGATTTAATTCCATGCACTTTATTTACTTATGGATTTGGCCTATCTAGATGTTAAAATTTGTTGTGAGAACATGTAAGAACAGGGTTGGTATTGTCTCAGTCAACAATTGGAAAGAATCATATGAGGTTGTAAGAATGAGAATTTAATTCATATGATTTTGTGCAAATAAATAAGAAAATAATCTTTGAAGGGTGTAGAGTTAGAAGATTTTAAAGTGACAGGTTAAAGCCCCCAACTTAGTTTATTGTTTTAGGTTCTGATACGAGATGTTAGCCCCCAAGTGGAGGGAATTGAGGAAACTCTAGAGTGAGAGTTAGTATATTCCCTGCCTAGTGATACACTTAAAGTATATAGTGTTTTTTGACACATTTTGATACCTAATTTTTGAGATATTACGCTTTAATGGAAGGTATTTTTGTGTTTTTCTTGCAGATACAAATAAAAAGGTGAAAAATTCTTAAGGAGTCAAAAAGGATCAAGTTTGGAGCAAAAAGATGAAAAATGCGCAAATGCAATGTGCAGAAGAGTTTTGGTGCCTAAGCGCCAGATCCGGCGCTTATGAGCCAGTAAACAGAGAAGGCCGTGCCTAAGCGCTAGAGGTCCCGCGCTTAAGCGCCAGTGGAAGTTACTGGATGAGTAAAGTCGGTTTTTGCAAATTTTGAAGAGGTTTTTGAGGCACCCATTGGCTTAATAGGTGGTTATAATCTCCATGGACGAAAATTATCACGAAAGGATGCATCTCTTTTGGGAAATACATCGAGTTAGGACACATTTTGAAGAGTTTCCAAGGCACCTCTTGGAAAACTATAAAAGAAAGAAGAGAGTACTTTGAAAAGAGTCTTGAAAAGACTTGGACAGTTTTGAAAGTTCATCAAATTGGAGAGTTAGTTCGGAGAGATTTTTAGGCACCACTTTTACTTTTATTTTATCATTTTTGTTAGTTTATTTTAAGTGATTGTAAAGAGAAGAGATTCAAAGGAACTTCAAGAGTTTGGTGGAGAACTTGAGATAAGTTTTTATCTTTTTATTTGGGATTTATTTGGTTTAATTGAGACTTGTTGTTGATTTGACAATAATTTTCTTTTAAACTAAATTGT
>NW_018164606.1:13881-18485 GCF_001263595.1 Phalaenopsis equestris | reverse complement strand
TTTGTTGTGAGAACATGTAAGAACCGGGCTGGTATTGTCTCAGTCAACAATTGGAAAGAATCACATGAGGTTGTATGAATGAGTGCAAATAAATAGGAAAACATTCATTGAAAGGTGTAGAGTTAGAGGACTTGACTTTAAAAAGTGAAAGCCCCCAACTTGGTTTATTGTTTTAGGTTCTGATACGAGATGTTAGCCCCTAAGTGATGTTAGCCCCTAAGAGATGTTAGCCCCTAAGTGGAGGGAATTGAGGGAACTTTAGAGTGAGAGCTAGTATCTTCCCTGCCTAGCCGGTCTTCAGAACTATTCAAACTTTAAATTAGCCAATATTCTTTATAGAAACTCTAGTGAGGGTAAAGAATACTATTGCTCCTATTTGACACAACACAATTTGCATACTTCCACAACGGACATCCTATACTTATTACTGATTCATGATAAGAAGAATGATATTTTTTCTTATTAAGTGCATTGCATCTACAAAACTCTAGTTATCTTTTTAAGTTGTTAGTGTTTTGTCAAAATATCAAAAATACCAAAAATATTTGAATTTTTATTAATGAAAAATATATTCAGTTTAAGTAATTGTCTTTTTAAAAATAGAAAGTTTTCTAAAAGTGCATATTGTATAAATTCCCTGTGAGTTCGATATTCAGGTCTTAATCACAAAGTCCTATATTACTTGATAACGATATGTATACTTCCGTAGTATCCCAATATATATAAATTAAAAGTTAAATTCTTATTTTTCTTCAGGATCAAGTTATTGGTTTTGTTGCAAAGTAAGGAAATGTAAGTGAAATATAATCTGAATTATTGTTGTACTTTACATATTAGCAGTATCAAGGGATCACCTAGTTGGTCTTCAAAACTATTCAAACTTTAAATTAGTCAATGTTCTTTATAGCATATCTAGTAAGGGTAAAGAAATATTATTGCTTCTATTTGACACAAAACAATTTGCATACTTTCACAACATAATTCCTACACTTATTACTAATTCATGATGAGGAGAAAGATATTTTCATATTTAGTTCTTTTTTTTATACGTAAACTCAAGTTATATTTAGAAGTTATTACTATTTTTTCTAAATATCAAAAATACCAAAAATATTTGAATTTTAATTACTTAAAAACCTCTACTTTTAAGTAATTGTCTTTTTAAATAGAGAGTTTGTTGTTCAATAGTGCATATTGGGAATGATCAAGTTTTTTATTCTATTGTAAAGTAAGGAAACATAAGTGAAAAATATCATCAAAGACATTAGTCTACTGTTGTAAATAAATAGTAAGTCGAAGTTTCCGCGCATCAAGTTTTTTGGCGCCGTTGCCGGGGAAGAATGGAAAGTATTAGTTAGTTTATTTTATTTTAAAATATAAAAAAAAGAGTATTTGTGAAAGTCTTATTTAAAAGTCTTATTTAAACTTTAAAAGCTATTGTAGGAATATCTTATTATAGTATTTTATTTTGTGTGTGCCTTTTTTAATTTTTATTTTATGTTAGTGTATGCGTAGTTGAGTTTCTGGAGGACTAGTGCCCTATGATTCTGAATTAGAGAGAACTGTTAGAAAAATCATAAAAACCAAAAAAAAATTAAAAATCTTGAAAAATACAAAAAAATTACAGAAATAAGAAACCAAAATGATCAAAATGTTGAAATTCATCAAGAGTTTAAATCATTAAGAGATTATGCCAACCCTACTTTAGATGAACTTCATTGTGGTATTCAAAAACCTACTGTAGTGGCTATTTCATTTAAGCTTAAATCTGCTATTATCCAAATGATATTAAATAATCAGTTTCGGGATCACCAATTGAAGATCCAAATTTACATCTTGCCAATTTTTTAGAATTGTGTGCTACATTTAAATAGCTACATTTAAATTGTGTGCTACATTTAAATATGATGGTTTATCAGATGATGCCATAAGACTTATGTTATTTCCTTTCTCATTGAGGGATAAAGCTAATTTGTGGTTGAATTCGTTAGGACCTGGATCTATCAGAACTTAAGGTGATTTAGCACAAAAATTCCTTGCTAAATATTTTTTACCATCAAATACTGCGAAGCTTAGAAATGATATTACATCTTTTAATCAGTTTGAAGGGGAATCTAGCAAGCAGAATAACACATATTCAAATTATTATAACCCAGGTTAGAAGAACCCCCCAACTTTAATTGGAATAACACTACGGGTGCTATGGATTAGTTGGATCTCTTAGATCTATTATCGATGCCGCTGCTGGTGGTTCATTAATGTCAAAACCATTTCATGACCTACCCTTATGCTTTAATTGAAGAAATGGCTACCAATAATTTTCACTGGCCTTCTAAGAGGGTGAAAATCCTACGAAAGTAGCCAATATTCATGAATATGATGCATTTACTATGTTAGCAGATCAAGTTGTTGCAATTTCAAGGAAGTTAGACCAATTTGGAATGATTTTTTTTCAACCAATCTCCATGATTGAAGAAAATTCATTAGGCCAAATGTAAGATTCTCAAGCATCATTAAAAATTTTGAATTCCATAAATAACAAGCATAATAAATCATATTCAAATTATTATAACTCAGGTTAGAAGAACCATCCTAACCTCAATTGAAATAATACTACGGGTGGTAATAATCAGCAATGGGGGAACAATCAAGTAAACCCATTGGGAAACTGGAACAACCAAGGGAATAATAATTATAAATCTACTTATCTTTCAGGTTTCAATAGTAATAGACAATTTAAGGAGAAAAAGTTTTCTATAGAAGAATTGGTGTTACAAATGAGAAATTAGTTACAAATTCAAGGAGAGTCAACTTGGCCAAATTGATAATTCATTAAATAATAGATCCCTAGGAACACTTCCTAGTAATATTGAAACAAATCCGAAAGACCAGAATAAAGAGCAATTAAAAGCCATTCAACTTAGAAGAGGAAGAGAGTTGGAAGGCAGATTGGAAGGTAGAGTTCAAAAAGTGACTGAATTAGAGAGAGAAGAGATTGAAAAACCAGAAGAGGATGCTCCAAAAGATTTTGAAAGACCTATTTCTCCACTTAAGTTAACTTAGAAAAACCACCACCTCCATTTCCTTAAAAACTTTGTCAACAGAAGCTGGATAAGCAATTTTAAAAATTTATGGAATTTTTTAAGAAGCTTACAATTAATATTCCATTTGCTGAAGCCTTAGAACAAATGTCAAGCTATGTAAAGTTTATGAAGGATATTCTCAACAAGAAAATAAAGTTTGAACATAATGAGACTGTTGCACTTAGTGAGGAGTGCAGTGTTATAATTCAGAAAAAGCTTCTTGAAAAGCTTAAAGATCCTTGTAGCTTTACAATTTCATGTGCGATCGGAGACAGAGTTTATGTGAAAGCGTTATGTGATTTAGGTGCAAGCATTAACCTTATGTCATTATCAATATTTAAAAGATTGGGATTAGGAGAAATAACCCCTACTATAGTTAGGAGATCGTTTGATAACTTATCTTAAAGGAGTTATAGAAGAAGTTCTAGTGAAAGTGGATCAATCTATTTTTCTTATTGATTTCAATATGTTGGATATGGAGGAAGATAAAGAGATACCTATCATTTTGGGGAGACCTTTCCTAGCCACAGGAAGAGCAATGATAGGAGCAATGATAGATGTGTAGAAAGATGAATTAACAATGCGCATCAATGATTAAACTGTTACTTTTAATATTTCAAGATCAATGAAGTATCCTGCAAAAGGTAAAGATGATGAATGTTATAGAATGGATGTTATAAAATATTTGAGTTACTAATTATGCAAAACTAATTATGAAGAAAAATATGAAGTAAAAGATTTGAAACACGAGCAAGAAGAGGAATTAGATCAATGTGAAGATCTTTTTAATGAAGATTCAAACTATGTTCGAGACATTTTTAGAGCAGGGAGCACTTCTTTTTTTTTTGGCCCGATTCGAGTGCCGTGGACATTGGGGTGACTTTCTTTTCTCTTCTTCTCCCTGAACTTGAGTTGAAGTTACTTCCTGGTTATTTAAAATATGTCTTTTAAATATGCCTTTTTAGGTTGGTCATTTGAAATATGCCTTTTTAGGTGATTCCTCTACTTTACCGGTTATAATTTCCTCAAAGTTAACAATGGAAAAAGAAGAAAAATTGATGAAAATTTTGAAAAATTTTAGGAAAGCCTTTGGATTGACAATTGCTGATATTGAAGGAACCAGTCCTTCAATTTGTATGCTTAGAATTCATATGGAAGAGAACTGCAAACCCAGGGTTGATCCTCAAAGGAGATTGAATCTTATAATGAAATAAGTAGTAAAGAAGGAAATTTTAAGTGGTTAAATGCTGGAATTATTGACCCTATTTCAGATAGTGCATGGGTTAGTTCAATTCACTGTGTTCCTAAGAAAGGAGGAGTAACTATGACTATGAATGAACATAATGAGTTAATACCTACTACAAAAGTCACATGTTGGCAAATATGCATTGATTATAGAAAATTCAATCTTGCCACAAGGAAAGATCATTTTTAACTACCCTTTCTAAATCAGATGCTGGATAGAATAGCTGGGCAAGAATACTTTTATTTTCTGGATGGATATACTGGTTATCACCAAAT
>NW_018164606.1:2980-13754 GCF_001263595.1 Phalaenopsis equestris | reverse complement strand
TAATTCCCTTTGGTTTATGTAATGCCCCTGCTACATTTCAAAAATGTATGATGGAATTTTTTTGTGATTTAATTGAAAAAGAGATTGAAGTATTTATGGATTATTTTTCAGTGTTTGTAACTTCATTTGACTCATATTTAGAATATTTATCAAAATTTCTTAAGCGCTGTGAAGAAACAAATTTAGTCCTTAATTGGGAAAAGTGCCATGATTAGGTCATCAAATATCAGAAAATGGTATGGAAGTATATCCTGCCAAAATTCAAGTGATCGTTAATTTACCTTATCTAACAAATGTAAGGGAAAATAGGTAAGAGTTTTTTAGGACATGCTAGATTCTATAAGTGATATATTAAAGACTTTTCAAAGATTGCTAAGCCTTTATGCCATTTACTGAAGAAAGCTGCAATTTTTAATTTTGATGAAGAATGCCTAAACGCTTTTAATTTATTAAAAAAAATTCATCACTGCACAAATTATAGTTTCACCAAACTGAGGAAAATTTTTTGATGTGTGATGCTAGCAATTATGCTATAGGAGCTATTTTAGGACAAAGAAATGATAAAATTTTTAAAGTAATTTACAATGCTAGTAAAACTCATAATGAAACCCAAATTAATTATACAACAACTAAAAAAGAGTTTTTAGCAGTAGTATATACGTTTGAAGAATTTAGATCATATTTAATTGGGACTCATTGCATAGTGCATATAGATCATTCTGCTATTAAATACTTAATGAAAAAGATACTTAATGAAAAAGAAATTAATGAAAAAGAAAGATGTCAAACCTAGACTTATAAGATGGATTCTTCTTTTGCAACAATTTGACTTTAAAATAATAGATTGGAAGGGGACTGAAAATCAAGTTACTGATCATTTGTCCAGACTTGAGTTAGAAAAACCACTCTATTTTGAAAAAGAAATTAAATATTAATTTGTTGCGTGTTCCGTGGTATGCAGATATTGTGAACTTTCTTGTTAGTGATATTATACCCTATGGAATGACATACCAACAGAAGAGGAAATTTATTTCTAAAGCTAAGACTTGTTTTTGGGATTACTCATTTTTTATATAAACAAGGAAAGGATCCGATTATTCAAAAATGTGTACCTTTAGAAGAAACTTATGAAATTATCCAAAAATGTCATAATTCTGATTTTGGGGGACATTTTGGTGTTGATAAAATAGCTTAAAAAATTTTACAATCTAGATTCTATTGGCCTACTATCTTTAGAGACGTTAATGCTTATATTAAAACATGTGATAGAAGCCAATGAGTAGGCGATATTTCTAGAAGAAATGAGATGCCCCTCAATTATATGCTACAAGTTAAAATATTTCATGTTTGGGGATTAGATTTCATGAGACCATTTATACCATCTTTTGAAAATTTATATATATTGTTAGCAGTAGACTATGTATCCAAAGGGATAGAAGTTGTTGCTTTACCTTGATGTGAGGCTCAAAGTGTTGCAAAATTTTTGAAAAAGAACATATTTTGTAGATTTGGGATGCCGAGAGTTATCATAACTGATGGGGGAAGTCATTTTAGAAGTCATAATGGATAAATTATTAAAGAAATATCATATAAACCATAGAATTGCTACTACTTATCATCCTCAAACAAGTGGTTTAGTTGAATTATCCAATCGGGAATTAAAAGAATTATGAAAAAATTTGTGAATCCAACAAAAATGGATTGGTCAGTCATACATGACTATGCTCAGTGTGCTTATAGAACTGCATACAAAACTCCTATAGGAATGTCTCCACATAGGCTAATATTTAGGAAAGCTTGTCACTTACCAATTGAACTTCAGGATAGAACATATTGGGCGATTAAAGAGTTCAATTATAATTTAAAAGATGCTGGCGAGCAAAGATTATTACAATTAAATGAGCTTGAAGAGATAATGAATGAATCTTACGAGAGTGCTAAGATTTACAAAGAAAAGATGAAGATGTGGCATGATCGAAGGATTCTTATTGAAAATTTTCAGCCAGGGCAACAGGTTTTGCTATATAATGTAAGGCTAAGATTATTTCTAGACAAACTTAAGTCTAGGTGGATGAGCCCGTTTGTTGTGATAAAAGTTTATCCTTATGGAGCTGTGGATATCAAAGATCCTAAAACTGGGAAAGTATTTAAAGTGACTAAAACCTTATTTTGTAGGGGATCAGCATAAATTTAATGATGGAATGATGTTGGGTCAACCGAAATAAGCACTGGTTACGTTGGGCTGACGACATTAAACCAAGTGCTTTGTGGGAGGCAACCATAGTTTTCAGTGTGTTTTGCTTTGAATGTTGTTTGTGTGTGATTAAAAAAATTAGGGATAGTATTTTTTAAACTATTATGTGTTAGTATTGATTTAATACTTTATTTAATGATCTAGACATGATAAAATGAGAATTTGGAAGTTAAGTTGACTGGTACAAAATTAAGCACTAGCGCTTAAGCGCCAATATTCGACACTTAAGCGCGGGAGTTTAAAAAAACATGTGTAACATTCAATTTCTAGAAGGTTTAGCTGCCAATTGGTTGACTCAAATGTGCCAAGGCAGTTTTAGGATGTGCCTAGAAGTTACTAGAGGTATTTAGGCCTATAAATAGAAGAGTTTTGTGAAGGAATTTCACCCCAAATCATTTTTAGCCCTAAAATTTTAAGAGAAAGAGAGATTTAGAGAAGATGTCTTCATGGGAGATGGATTTGAAGAAAAAGGAAGAGATTAATTAGTCAAAGTGCACAAGAGATGTATAACGGTTTCTTAGCCGTTAGTATTGAAGGAATATCAGAAAAGATAAAAAAAATAGATATTAGCATGGCTTTACTTGAGGGAAAGGAAATTAAGATTCATGCACATCTAGAGCATATTGAATGGCAATTGAAAATGCAATTTAGCCATACTAGTTATATAGAGGAAGCAGATAAGGTGATGTATCTTAAGCAGAAATAGATTGAAGAAGATAGTATCAGAGCTCGCCACCACCGTCCATTTTATCAACTTTATATTTTAAGTGCCCAAGGAGAGACTAATGAAAGACCGAAATTGGTCCCAATAAATGAAGAATGGAATTAAGTTCAATGTTAAAGTTTATTTGTTAGGAGTTGTTGTTTAATGTGTTAAGTGTTAGATACTGTTTTTAGAGTTTATGTTAGTTTTTTTAGTGATTATACTTAGAAGATTTTCTCATCCGAGACTATTTGGAGTGAAAATTAAATGTCACATGTACTTGTACTAGTTTGTAAATGAATATAAGTGTTTGTTTGTGTGAATTTTTTTTTATTATTTTAGCCTCGAATCGAATTAGTTATATTGGAGAATTTTGAGAGAGACAAGAGTTAAGGGAGAGGAAAATAGTCATTTAAGTTTTATGAGACCATTTAAGGGTGGTATACTTAGGCTAAAATTGCATTTAATTAAGTTCAAAAATATCAAAAATAGTGCACTGGCACCTAAGCACCACATTATCCCAAACTAAAATTGCATTTGGAGAATTGTTAGCCCTTAGGGGAGGGAGTAGTGGGAGCTCTAGAGTGGCAGTCGGTATCCTCCCAGCCTAACCACGGAATTAGAGACCAAACTTTGGATTAGTCAATGTTCTTTATAGCACTCGAAAGAGGGTAAAGAATATGATTGCTCATATTTGGCACAAGAAAGTTTTTATATATTTTTTCAAATGATTTCAATTTCTTCACAAACCATATACTCATTGTAAAGGGGAAGGATGCTTTCTTAAATTTGAACTTTCCGTCACAATAAAAACTTTGTTTAATTTTTGCAATTTTATTTTTGAAAGTTTAGTATTTAGTTTAGTTTTATTTCTTTAATCTTACATCTGCATTTTAATTAGCATTCACCTGAGTAGTCAATTTTCAAATTTCACACTTTACTTTTATTATTTGTATTTATTATAAAATAATTTCATAATTTACTTTAGGATTTTCCAACTTCCATGTGGGATCAATATCTAGGACTCAATTAGGACCTTTATTATTTGAACGATACATATACTTGCGTTGATATTTAAGAGAGATATTTAAGAGAGATTTGACAGTAAAAAGAGTTTTGAAGGATAAATTATATTTATAAAAAGTGTTTTGTTAGGATTATATTGCATATTTATTATAAATATGTCTGCATCAAGTTTTTGGTACTGTTAAGTGGTGCCAACATCTTAAATATTTGCATATACAAATCTCCGTGTCATATACCCATTTTGAGCCTGGTCTCTCCTTTGATGCTTCATCAATGTTGTCTTGTAGGCCTCTATTACATACAAACCACCACCTGTTTGGGATACAGTGACTCAATCTCTACCCTAATGGCTTGGTTAGGCCCGAAAGCATAATGTAGACCCTATGGGACATCCTGATTATTTCATAGGCTCTAGTTGCTTATGAGTTTTTATTCATTTGGGATTATGAAAAACTCATTCTCTGCCTTTATGGCTTAGTGTGAGCTCAAAAGGCACAAAGATACTCCTATGAGATAAGCATCCTTTGACACACCCCTTTACTAGTCATCATTTGAATGTAAGTAGGATTCTTTTAATCGAGAGAAATATTAAGCATTCCTCAAGAAGCAATTAACTAAAGGGATACACTCATTTAGGCTTAGTAGTGAGCTAGGCTTGATGTTTGAACTTGTTTAATGAGCTTTAGAAAAGAAAGACATGATTGATTAACGCTTCTAAACACTATAAACCCAACTTGAATGGTAGGTACAAGATCTTTGATGACTTGCCTTAGGGACATCCACTTACATAATTTCTTAGTAGAATATTGAGTAAATATTTAGACTATCCCACTCTTGAGATAATTAAAATATCAGGTTCACTGAGCATAGGGTGTATTACATCATTGAAACTAAATTTAAAATTTAGGATGATCAATCGAACAATATAATAGGTTCAAATGAACTCAAACATTTCAAAAGGATTTAAAGGTTGTAAGGGATTGTTCCCCCAAACACTTTTATAACCTTTTGGATATTTTGTAGGACAATTGAACTTATTATACTTTATCCAAGAAAATCATCCATTAAAACCTTTAAGGACTCACCATGTTATGACCCGAGGTTCGATTGCTACACCTTCATCTGGTCTTTTTTCTCTTGAAATTTATTTAAATTCCCTACAAAATTTATATCTGTTGCAAGTTCTAACATTTCAGCAGGTTCATCAGCAGGATCAATGAGAAGATGACAAGTATACTTTTACAGTTTTATTTACTTTTTGTCATTTCATTTACTGTAAATTACTACTGCTTCTACATACCATGCATGCTTGAATGATAGAATGAAAACTTTTCAAAATTAATCAATAATTTTTAAAATTAAATTAAACTCTTTCAAAGGTAACCATAAATCCTTTGAAATACAACTTCATAATATGTCCTTGTGAATTTACAGGAGTCCCTCGGATAAGGTAACCTACGGTTGCTAACGAGATCTCCCCAATTTAAATGAGTTTAACAATGCATCTAAATTAAATAAATTCAAAAGAAAATAGTGGTATCAAAATAAGAGAACTGAGGGATCCTAACCGGTGTCACTTTAATAAACTTAACCCACTAGAATGATTGAACTGAAACTTGTCATTTAAACCTTCAAACCTTAGACTTTAGGATTGCTACATTGACAAGGAGTTTGGAGCTAACTCTATGGGTAGTCTTCTACAACAGCAATCTGCCAAAGCATGAGGATCTACGACAGCAAATTCCCTTAGAGATAAACAATAATGCCAAGTTTTTAATAAGAATAGGACTTATCCATCCTTACTAGTGATTGATTTCAAGTACCATCTTACATTTGCACAGGCTAAAATGGGAATAATGGATGATTTTGAAGCATCCCTCCAAGTCTTGTGAGGTTTGATGCTGATATTAGTGTAGAATTGAATGAAATCAATGTATTGTAATGAAATTAAGCTAAATTTCTTATATTAATGTAGAATTGAATAAAATTAAGGTATTGTAATAAATTTCCTTGATAATTCAATAAAATGGATTAAAAGATTTCTATGAGTTGTTAAACATCATATATTCAAAGGAGATAAAACATATACGCTATTACTAGAGCTTTATGATTTTAATTAGGAACTTTTGTTATAGCGATCTGTCACAACATCATCAAGCAGAAGGACTGCAATACAGTTTCATGATTATAAGCAAAAAAGATATAAAGTTTCTCTTATGGTAGTTCTCTTTGATCCCTATCAATCTAGATTTTTCTTTTATTTACTTGGAATTACTTATCATCCTTTTATTTGATGTAATATTTACTATTCACTATTCTGCATATAAGAATTGGTCTTCTTGCACTCCAACAAGCAAGTGGAATCAATGGCATCTTGTTTTATGCTTCTAGTATCTTTACAGCTACAGGTAAATTTTAAGATGTACCTGCAGTTTCTTTATTAGCTGGATGAGTTCTGGCATTTTGACATCTAAATGTTTCTATCCTTGAAGAAATGAATGATATTGATTTACAATTTGGATGCTCTTCCGCTCTCTACTAAATGTAGGAATTATTATTTTCTTTAATAATAATCTCCAAGCTAATTTTCTTCACTAAAGATTTTTTTACTAGAAGAGAAACATTTAAAATTACAAGTTAATTGTTATACCTTACATCCTTTTACAATTGAGTTTCTTCCTTAAATTCTTTTTGTATGCTCTCCTTTAGCGTTGTCAAAATTGCTCGTTGTTCGCGACAACTCATGTTCGGCTCGTTAAGAAGCTTGTGTTCGGCTTGTTTCGCTAAGTTAACAAGCCAAACAAGAACAACACAAACAAATATTTGTTTGTTCGGGTTCGGCTTGTTTTGGCTCGAAATACTACTAATCATATATATATATATATTTTTAGCTCAAAATACTACTAATCAATTATATATGTGTGTGTGTGTGTGTCTTTGATGAGTAGTATTTTTAAGAAAAAAACTATAATTGACTATAAGGCTACAAAGCTTTATAATCAATTAAAAGTATTAATAAAAAAATAGAACAAAAATTATTAAATTAGATTCAAATGATGTTTTAAATCCTGCCCCAATCATTAACATCTTATGGCTACGTGATTGGGGTTGTCAAAACGACTCTTTGTTCATTAACAGCTCGTGTTTGACTCACTAAGCAAACAGGCATAACACGAACATACTTTTTGAGCTTGAAATATAAATGAGCCGAACACAAGCTGAGCCTAGGCTCGCTCGAGTTCAACTCATTTACGCCCCTACTCTCTTTGTCCCATGCTTTGATCCCTTACTCATGGTTCGATGATGAAATCATGGGGTAGTTATCAGTTTGAAGTGGAAAATAAAATGGAGAAAATCATTGGCTTTTTGATTTTTTTGGAGTGGGAAAGGAAAGGAGACAAGTGAGATTCGAAATTGAGAGAATAAGAGAGGATTATCATAGTTTGGATGAAGGGGAGGAGTTAATAGTTATGTTGAGAAGCGTTAGTGAGGTTGGTTATGGAAATAGGTAGTTAGGATTCATGGGGGAAGTGAAGAAAGGTTGAAGTTTAAATGGATTGGAGGAAAAATGGGGAGATGGCTAGGGTTGATGTCATCGACCAATAAAAGGGGCATGAATTTGTTAGATGGCAAGGAATAATGGGTCTAATGGAGGGAGGTTACAAGAGGAATGGATGGCTAGGGTAAAGGAACATGGTTAGGATTTTTGATAAAGTGACGGGGCAATTTGATAATTTGGCCAAGTTAGTGTAGTTATGGAGAAATTACAAGTGGATATCTTGTTTAAGAGAACAAAGCAAGAAATTCAATGGTTTGGTTTTGGCTAGTTCTAACTTAATGAAAAGATATGATCAGTCAAAGTGGGCCCAAACCTTTAAAAGAGAGAAAATGGTGGATTTTGATAAAAAAAATTTTACTTGATTCTATTGGTTTGAGTTTTTTATTTTTCAATGTATAACAATAACATCAATTTAATTTGAAGTCATTTTGAGGTGTTTATGGTCAAATTATCATTTTATTATCAAAATTATTTTCACTCTCCAAATTTGCATCGGCTCAACAAGCCTGTGAATACAGTCTGGTTTACTCATAGAGGGACTCAATTGAAAAGTTTCAATGCTATAGATGCAATGGCAAAGATCATTTTAAGAAATAATGACTCATTGAAAAATTTTTATGTACGACTATTTTTCATGCATGAAAACCCTAAGTGCATAAATTTACGTAAAAATGGTGTCTAATGGCCATCAAATTGTTTAACATAGTTTACATATGGGATTATGAGGATATGAAACTTATAGAATATAGTTTGGATCACTAAATTGCCCTATGGATGCAAACATTAATTTTAGGATTTATGATTATAATCATCATGTATGAAAATTTGAATTAATGATTTTTACATAAAAAATATTTTAAATAATTGTCAAACTTATTTGCATGGTATTTATAAGAGAAAATAACCTTGATGCATCTTTCAAAATAAGTACTTGAGTCCTACAATCATCTTAGGAGAGAAAACAACAAAACAATCCTAGGGCTTCTGTGATTATAAAATATGGTTTTCTAAGGACTAAGCTCAAGTGAAATCTAGTTAATTTTAAGCTAAGAAAATATAATTGACCAAAATTGAGCTCAACACTTTGGTCATCTACACTCTCAAGAAAGTTAGTTATTTTTGCTCGAGTGATTGAGGTAGCTCCTACCTTCTTTATGGTCTTCCCACAACCAACTTTCGATCTGGTTTCTCTGATTTCTAACATAAAAAATGGTTTCGAGGGGCCTTGATACAAAAAAATAATATAATATTTTAATTACCATTTTATGCCTATTTTTGGTGATATTGCATTTTAAAGAAATGTATTTTTTTTGTTTTTGCTGCAGGTATACCATTTTCAGGCATTTGGAGCAAAAATGGCAAAAGGAGCAAAATTTGGAGCAAAAACAGTCATTTTTGGGTTTGGCGCATGATGCGCCAATATCCAGAGCACTGGCGCATGATGCGCCATCTGCGACGTTTTCAATTTAAGGTGGTTCAAGACAAATTTTAAATTTTGAATGAATTTTCAAAGGGAAACTTTTCTAAACAGAGTGATTCAATGGATCTAGACACTTTGGAAGGTTCTAATTTGAAGGGATTTGACTCTTGGATCAAAGAAGCACATCTTTTGAGTTCAAAGGTTTGACTTTTGAATTTTGGAGGGAAATTGAAATTCTTTTCAGAGGAGGCAGCCCAAAATAAAATCATGTTGGAGAAGAACTTCAAGTGGGGGGCAAAAAAAGATAGATGGTGTGAGAACCAAGAGGGAGGTGAGAACCAAGAGGAACCAAGAGGGAGAGATAGAAAGAGAAAGTCAAGGGCTTGGAGATTGTCTTCTAGGGTTGTAAGAGGAGAAATAAGGTGATAGATTTCTTCTTCATTACACTTCTAAGTGAATATTGAGAGTGCTTGCAAAGAGAGAAAGACTTGGAGAGAACTTCTAGGGATTTGCTTGGGAAGGATTGTGAGATAAGTTGTATTTTTCATTTCTTTTGTTTGTAAACTTGTTTTTATATATGAAGTCCATGTTTTATCGTATCCTTCTCATGAATTCTGATTACTCTTCTTTTTCCTTCTCCCTACTTTGAAGAAATGGTTTTGCAAAGACTTGATTTTATTCTACGGTTTTAAATGTAGATAATTTTTTATGATTTGAACTCCGATCTTAATTTACTTTTTGTTCTGGCCAATTGAATTGTTAAAATGTGTTGAAAAATATATGTTCTAAAAAGGGTATATGATTTCTACAACAAAGGGAAAATCACATTTGATTTCATGGGAGAGTATGTCATTCATGGGATTGGGTGTAAATAAATAGGGAAATATACTTTGTCGGATGTAGAATTGTAAGATTTTAAGGTGACAGATTAGAATCCTCAATTTAATTCAGTTGATTGGAAACTAATGCAAGCATGTTAGCCCTCAGGTGAGGGAGTAGTGGGAGCTCTGGAGTGCCAGTCGGTATCCTCCCAACCTAACCATGAAATTTGGGACCAAACTCTGGATTAGTCAATGTTCTTTATAGTGCTCGGAAGAGGGTAGAGAATAAGATTGCTCCTATTTGGCACAAAATAGTTTTTAAATATATTTTTCAAATGTTTTCAATTTCTTCACAAGCCATATTTTCATTGTAAAGGGGAAGCGTGTTCTCTCATACTTGAACTTTTTATCAACAAAAACCTTTATTTTATTTCAGCAATTTTACTTTTGAAAGTTTAGCTTCTAGTTTAACTTAACTGTTGTAGTTGTACATCAGCATATTTAGTAGTATTTCACTTGAGTAGTTTAACTTCAAACTTTGTACTTTACTTTGTTTTTATTTTTATTTTAATTTAAGAATAGAATATTAATAGCTAGCTTATATATATCCAGCTTCTTTGTGGGATCGATATCTAACACTTCATTAGAGCCCTGTATTACTTGAACGGTATGTACACTTGTGTTATGTGTAGAAGGCAATTAAGAGGTTAAAAGAGCTTTTAAAGATAAATTATTTTTATTAAAGTCACTTTATTGTTTGGGTTACATTGTATATTTATTATTAATTTAATCCCATGTTTTCACGCATCAGACCTCTAGTGATTTCTACAAAATGAATTTATTCCTTGAATCTTAATATTCGTGAAAAGGTCTTTGGTCGGCATTTAAAAGTTGAGGAGTTGCCCGTTGGAAGCTGTCAGTCACCAGAATCAAAATCCTATCTCCTGTTTTAGAAAGACATTTAATTTATATATATATATATATATATATA
>NW_018164606.1:0-2897 GCF_001263595.1 Phalaenopsis equestris | reverse complement strand
TATATATATATAGTAGGCCTACTTGATGGAAGGCATATGCTCATCAATCTCACAAGGGAAGAAGACTATGCTAGAATCTTTTCTAAACAATCCATTTTGATTGAAGGAATCTCAATGAAACTACTAAAGTGGACTCCTGATTTTGACCCCAATAAAAAACTTCCCATTGTCCCCATATGGTTTAAGTTACCTGGACTTAAACTACACTTTTTCAACCACAAAGTTTTATTTAACATTGGCAAAGCTTTGGGAAGACCTTTGAAGTTGGATGCCCCCACCTTCAAAGTTGGATGCCCCCACCTTCAACTTATCCAGACCCTCAGTAGCTAGAATTCTGGTGGAAAGAAATATCACTTTACCAGCTGTGGAGGAAATTTGGTTAGGCACTGAACATAGTGGATATTGGCAGAAAATTATAGCTGAACAAAGACCTTATTATTGTCATCACTGCAAAATGTTTGGCCACACTGATGAGAAGTGCTTTAGACTTCATCCTAATCTCAGAAGGAAGCTTCCTAAAACTAATACAGAGAAATTAGAGCTAGATGGTAATGATGTTGCCTTCTGTTGCTAGAATTGTTGCCTAAGATTCTGATTTTCCATGGACAAGGACTCAGGAAGACACTTTACTAGAGTTGGCTGAATTATCTCAAGATATGAAAAAAGAGGCTGTGGAATCAGATAACTCTCTCCAAAATGTTCTAACACTGTTGACTGAGCAACTTCACCTCATACCAAAATCTACTCAAGTTGAACAGATCAAATGTACTGCACTTCCAACACTTCCAACACTCCCTACTGATCAAGGGGAAACAACTACTGAGTTACCAGAGGAAGACCCTTTGCTTTTGCAATTAGCTAAAAATATAGAAGAAGGATGGAAAATCTAGAAAATAAAAAAGAAGAAAATGCATTTAGAACTAAAGAACCTACTCCCTTCTTCCTCTTCTTTGGAGGAAGCACTCCCTCTCTCTTCTAGTACTATTAGAACTAGGAGAAGAGGAAAATCCACCTCTATAGGTTAATGAATCTAATCTGTTGGAATGTTAGGGGATTAGCACATCCTAAATCCCTTAATCAAATTTTGGCTCTTAATAGGATGTATAAACCTTGGATCATTGCTATACTTGAACCTATGATTACTAAACATGTCAACAGGATTATGAGGAAGTTCCCTAGTAAGTTCCCTGGATTTCAGCTTATTGTCAACACTAACAGTAAAATATGGCTCTTTTGCAGACAAGAAATTCAATGCACTGTCCTTAAAGAGCGAGATCAATTTATCCACTTGAAGATTAACTTAAATTACTATAATGGTTTTACTATATTGGTTTTGCTCCCTTCTTTTTTGTTGGCTGTACATCCACTGCTAGATAGGAACTTTGGCAACAGTTGCAATAACTTAGTAATTCTATAAGGGATTTCTGGTTTGTTGGGGGTGATTTCAATTGCCTCTCTTCACCTAAAGAGAAGAAGGGTGGGAAATCTCTTGATATCAACCTTATGAAATTTTTCAATGACAATATTCAGTCAGCTGGACTTTATGATTTGGGTTTTAGTGGTCCTAAGCACACATGGAGAAGGGGGAGGATTTGGGAGAGGCTGGATAGAGTTTTGGTGAATGATTTTTGGTTCAGAGATTTCCTGCATACTTCTGTCCAACACTTGGCTATGAGTGATTCTGATCATAGACCCTTACTTATTCAGATATCTTCCAACACTTCTAAAAGTAAAGCCAAGTTCAGATATCCCAATATGTGGTCCATGCATGGGGATTTTCTCAATCAAGTTTCAATGGCTTGGACTGATGTTCACACCACATCCCTGGTATAAACTTTGGCTTTTACATAAAAAAGTCAGTAAACATCTTTCTAATTGGAATTGGGAGGTGGTTGAGAAAATAGATAATAAAGTCCTTGAGGCTGAACAGAAGGTATTACAGCTAGAACAGCTCATGTCCTCTGGCATGGGATCTGAATTGGATCTTCAGCCTACTAATGAACATCTGCTGGATGCAATCAACATGCAAGAGACATTTTATGCTCAGGCCAACTCTAAATATTATAATGCTTGCATAAAATACAGGAGGAAATGCAACACAATTCATAAAATCCTTTCTCAGAAGGGTCACTAGATTACTACTGCTAAGGGCATAGCTGATAATGCTGTTCAATATTTTCAAAATATTTTCAAACAAGATCCTTCCTCTCAACCTCCCATTAAGCATACCTTGTTTGATAAGGAAAGGGAGTTCACCAAAAGCTTATATACTGATATTCCTGATGAAAAGGAAATATGGGAAGCCCTGAACTCTATTGACAGCACAAAAGTAGCTGGACTTGATGGGTTCACAGCAGATTTTTATAAAATGGCCTGGCTGATTATGAAGGGTGAGGTCATTTCCACAGTCCAAAGATTTTTCTAGGGGGCTGATCTCCCCAAAATTTTCTCCTCATCTACTATTACTTTGGTTCCCAAGGAAAAAGCTCCTCACAAATGGGAAAATTTTAGACCCATTAGCCTCACTTCTGTTATATCTAAGATAATAAGCAAAGTCCCGGTCCATAGATTACAACCTCATTTAAATCAGCTTATTTGCAGGAATCAGGCAGCCTTCATCAAGGATAGAAGTATTGTTGATAATGTGCTCTTGGCTCAAGAGTTGTTGTTGGACTTGGACAGAATCACTAGAGGAGGTAACTTAATTCTAAAATTGGATATCAAAAAGGCATATGACACAATCAGTTGTAAGTTTATTGAACAAGTTCTCATTGCTAGAGGTTTCTCCCCTTCCTTTATCTCTCTAATCAACAGATGGCTGTCTAATAATTTCCATTGTATCTTCATCAATGGAACTTCCCCTGGGTTTTTCAGTGCATCTAGAGGTATCAAACAAG
>NW_018164605.1:353589-355220 GCF_001263595.1 Phalaenopsis equestris | reverse complement strand
GATACCAACGAATAAACCTTCAACCAAATCCTTCGTTGTTAAGGGCTTCACTACGATCTTAGAAGCGACAACAGTACAGCCGGCTCCCACATAGAACAGCCCAGAATCACCATACTCCATTAAGAGTCAAATGGAGCACCTGATCAAACTACCAGGATCTAATCGGTCCTCTTCCGACCCGTCGACCTCCCATGTTTGCCAAGGTAGCATTCTGATGGCACTCATTGTTTTTATTTCTAGTCCGCGGATTATTGATTTAGAAGTCACGGAATATATGACCGGATGTTCTCAAACTTTCTCGACATATCCTCCGTGCTTTGGGAGAGATGTCGTTAATATTGCTAACGGCTCCCATTGCTTCATTAAGGGTAAGGGGTCTGTTGTTCTAACATCAGACCTGGCTTTAGAATCTGTGTTACATGTGTCTTCATTAAAGTGTAACCTCTTGCCAGTCAATAAGTTGACATATAGCCTTGATTGTGTTGTTAAATTTTCTTCTGATGTTTGCATCTTTCAGGATCATCGTTCGAGGAGAGGATAATTGGAATTGCTAAACGGGTAGTCAGAAAAAGCAGTATTAACGGGGTCACTTTATCCAATAGTTGTATTCTTTCCCAGTCCACTAAATGTCCTATTATACTTTTACACTGTCGATTGGGTCACCCCTGTTTTCAATATTTAAAACAGTTGTATCATTTGTTGTTTGCTAATAAAAATCTATCTGGTTTCAAATGTGAGATTTGTCATTTAGCTAAACAATATCGAGTTTTACATCCACCACACATTAACTCACCTCGATCGTCGACGAACACCAAAACAACCTCTGATCACAAAATAAACTGCACGAGCAAATCTGAATTATCAAAATTGCTTAAGGATGAGCCTTCTACAATTGAAAGGAGCAAACACGCTAAAATCGACAGGCATCCGAAGCGACGTGCATAATTTGAGCATGAATTGCATCGATCATCACTGAAGTTGTCGAAATGATCTGTGATTGCAAAACAGACTGAGCGAACACGTCTGAAACATTGAATTTGTTTAGGGAGAACACCCATATTGCATAGCTCCTACACTCGAGTTAATGACAAGTAATTCAAGACAGAAATTTAAAATAAAGTAATATATAGATGGATATGCATTAAACCTAATCTTCCTTCCTGCCAAAGCCCACCGTTCATATTACACATGCCTTTGCCACGTTTGGCCACCTCAAAAAAATATGCATAAAATAATTATAAAAAAATAAGTAAATCTGAACACCCATATTCTTCAAAATTTTTTTCTTTTGTCACTCTCACATGCACGAAAGCTTGCAAACCCGCTCCCATTTTCCTTCTAGGGTCTCTCTTGTGCTACTCTCATCTCCCTCACACGAAATCCACCAATCCTATCTCTCATAACCCGAGAGTTCCCTATTCCCCCATCTATCTCTAGAAAACCATCACATCCTCCTTCAGCGACGCCAAACTGATAAACCGAGCTCCCCTCCGGCACTCCCTTGAGCTGCCGTGTACGACTTCGAGCCGCCAACAAAGCCGTGAATCTTTCACCCCAAAATCGACGAAAAGCAGCCCCGAAACCTCCAAAAGCTCTCCGATCACTACCTTAACCTCCTCGCCGAAACCCTC
>NW_018164605.1:350009-353489 GCF_001263595.1 Phalaenopsis equestris | reverse complement strand
CATATGCATGAAAATGTGTATTTCACTTTTCAAAATAAAAAATAGTGTTATTTATTATGTGATATAAAAAGTCTCAGTTGTATTTTACATCAAAAATATGTCAGCCCCATAATACAACATACATTCATTAATATAATAATCTATCTTCTCTAATATCAATTTTAACCATGACACCGATTATATATATTGTCGAAAAAAGTACTTTTCATTGATATGCAAACATGTACAAGTGGGCAGGTAATTCTAACAAAACCCAAAAAAAATCACCTACGAGATTACACAACCCAAAAAATAATCTTCAAAAAAGAAAATTGCAGGTAAAGATATAAAAATCAGTGCATTCGTTTGAGAAGAAAAAATAATCATGGTGGGTAGGTTTTCCTCTCCTCCTGGTTCTACAGAGAGTCCAACAACAAACTATTATGTGGGCTTCCACCCGAATTTATCAAACAATCATCCTGTAAATTCCTAAATTCTAGCATCATTTTTTTCTTCTTCTTGGCTTTATAAACAATCCATTTATCTTCCAATACAAGTCCCATCTGATCAATAAATTGATCATCAATGGAGAACTCACCCTGATGTGTATGTTGATCCATAACTTGCTGAGCAGTTTCAGCCTGCTTCACAACTTGATCTTGACACGCCTCCAATACTTGAGTACACTCTTCTTTTGCAAGAAGTGGTTTCATATCTATCAGAATATCATCTACTACAACCAAAATATTGACACCCGTGATAGTATATATATATAGACACACACACACAGACACATTTATTTTAAATTTATCTCCTTCAATAATCATGCTACTTAGTTAATATATTTTGAGGTATATTACAGTCTGATTTAATGCACAATATTCTAAGAACAACTGATGATAACTCATAATAAGGGGCACAACCTTCCCATAATGATCATTATGCAACATTCAATAATCTATATATATATATATATTTTCCTTGTGTGCTTTATTGATCTTACTCATCCATTTGCTAAACAAACTACACTCTAGTTGTATCAAATGTCATTTCGTTTGAACATTAGCTCGGGCTAATATTATTTGCTCTCTCATTACGAACAAATAACTCAGAAGTAGACTCGAACTAATAGAATTATGCTCGAGCTAAATTCCAAGCTCTATTAATTAATTAAGCACGGGCTCGAGACGAGAATGAGCCGAGCTCAACTCCATTATTTCTAACCCTAATTTAAAATTTCATATAATTAAAATAAATTATATATGAGTAAACCTAAACTACATACCAATCATGTTCGTTCTTTGCCACATCCTATTTTACCAATCTGAAAGCTCCTCCATCCACTTTCCCACCTATTTGCGACTTGCAAATGTACGGTGAGATCCATTAAGAATTGATAACAAAATAATCTACAATGTAAATATAAAAATTTAGATATTGAATATATACATACTAAAATTTTGAGTGTTATGTATGTAAATTTGCTTTGTTATATGTAAATTTGCTTTGTTATTGTAGCCCTCTTTGGGGTGGCGGTTGGCCAGCGGCGTGTTTGTAGCTGGTTGTAGCTCATGACGATGTAACTTGTGGCATACGTCATCTGCATTATAAAATCAATATTGTCATATTACTAATTATAGTGTTGATAGTTTATTTCTTTTTTTAGCATACTTGATACTCGTTGTTAAGTGAGTTGTTTATCTGGATTTTTGTACAGTTCTAAAGTAAATTTTTACTTCTGAAGTATCAAATATATGACTAGAATAATTATGTTACAAATATTATCACTAAACAATATCAGAATGGTCATTTGTCCAGAAACAACTACCGCACCGTTGTTTTCAAACCGTAAAAAATAAACAGCTAACCAGCTTCCCCACAACAACTTTATGAGCAGCTAAGCTGCAGCTAGCCCAAACAGACCTCTAACGCACATTCGCCACAGCAGAGCTTCTCTTGTTCATCCTTGCAACAATCCGAGCAGCGTCGTCGAGCCTGTTAGCTCTCTCGTACACATTCGCCGCCGCAACGCATAGCTCTTTCACATCAACATCCCCACAAGACCTAAGCTTTTCAACCAATTCTTCCACTCTCCTGAAATCCCTCTTCATCCCCAACAAGCTCAGCATCTGAAAATGCACCATATCGGCCAACACAAATCCCTCCCCTTCCATTTCACTGTACAAAGCTTCCGCCTTTTCGAACTCCTGCAGCTTCCCATAAGCATTCAGAGCCATGGCGATCATGTCCGAGTCGGGCAGATGCCCTCCGGCTCTCATCCGATCCAACACCTCCACGACATTGCCGTGCTTCCTGTTCCTCGCGAACAGAACCATCATGGATCGGAAGGCTTCTTTGTCTTTAACCTCAGAGCGGCGGAACAGCCACGCCGCCTCCTCGAGACGGCCGGCTCCGGCGAGAATGGCCACCGCGTTGTCTTTGTTGATTTTGCTTACCGGCGCTTTGAGGTCCTGCGACAAACACCTCGCGTGCGCAACGAGTCCAGCTCGCTCGTACACAACAATCATGGTTTGGTATAGCACGGGGTCGATCTCCTCGCCGGATTGACGGATTTTCTGAAAGAGCTTGGCGGCGCGGTGAATTTTTCCGGCGCGAGACCAGATGGAGATGATGGTGGAGTAAGTAATGGCGTTGGGTTGCATGCCTCGTTGCCGCATTTCGACGAACAGATTGCCGGCTTTCTCGTGTTCGAGAGATAATCCGTAGATCTTGATCATGGTGTTGTAGGTGACAACATTCTGCTCCATGTTCTGGCGCTGCATGAGGCGGAAGAGATGCACGGCTTCACCGAAGAGATCGGCTTCGCCATAGACGCGGAGCATGGTGTTGCAGGTGACGGTGGATGGGGGAGGCGCATGCTCCAGAAGAGCCGATCGGCCTCGCGAGCCATGTCGAGATGGCCGTAGGAGTCGAGGATCATGTTGCAGGTGGTGAGGTCGAGGGGCAAACGGCGGCGGGGGGAGCGCATTTCTTGAAACAGGGAGAGGGCTTCGAGGTAGCGGCTGCGAGCGGCGAGGGAGGCGATGACGGTGGAGAAGGATACGGTGTCGGGGGGAACTCCGGCGGCATCCATGTCGGAGAGGAGGATGCGGCGAGCTTCACGGAGTTGGCCGGCGCGGGAGAGGGCGGAGAGGAGGGAGTTGTAGGCGTAGGCGATGATGTCGGGGGTAATGCCGGCGGAGCGGAGGCGGGTGAAGAGGGTTAGGGCTTTGGAGGGATCGCCGAGGCGGAGGGAGAGGGAGATGAGGGTGGAGAAGAGGACGAGGTCGGGGGAGATGGAGTCGGAATCCATGAGGGGGAGAAGAGAGAGGGCGGCGTCGAGGAGATTGGAGCGGGAGAGGGAGGAGAGGAGGATGGAGTATGTGAAGCGATCGGGGGAAACGGAACGGCGCATTTCGTGAAGAAGACCGGCGGCGAGGGGGAAGTCGCCGGAGCGAGCGGCGTTGCGGAGGACGATGTTGTAGGCGACGGCGGAGGGTG
>NW_018164605.1:348781-349158 GCF_001263595.1 Phalaenopsis equestris | reverse complement strand
GGGAGACGGTTGTGGGGGGCAGCTGCGGGGGGTGGGTAGGGGGCGGGTTGGGGCATCCAGTCGAAGAGGGCGAGGGAGCGGCGGTGGTCGGGTTCGCGGGAGAGGAGGGAGATCATGAAGCGGTGGGAGAGGGGAGGGGGAGAGGAGGGGGAAGGGAGGTAAGGGGACATGATGTGATGGAGCTCGGAAGCGGTGGTGGTGGAAGAGAGGGAGGTGAGGAGGGATGCCATGTCGACGCGGGGGTTGGGAGATTGGCGGGGAACATGGCGGGAATGTTGGTGTTTTCGATTGGGATTGAACCGGATGTGGTTGCCGAAGGAGATGGACTTGACGGATGGGATTGTGGGTGGGCGCCGGCGCGGGGGGGCGGGGGGCGC
>NW_018164605.1:338245-348206 GCF_001263595.1 Phalaenopsis equestris | reverse complement strand
TGTCCCCCTATATATTTACTATATGACTCTTATCGTGCAACATTTTGTCCCATCCAGGTTCAAGAGGTGAAACATTTTGTCACATCTAGATTCAAGAGACAACCCCCATGACGTTGATATTTTATTATACATACACTTGGTTATCATCTTCAAGCCTGCGTAACTTCTCAACATCATTTGTAACAAGCCTAACTCTCACCTATCTTGAGGAGAAAATATTCCATAAGGAGTCCTGATATAATTTCATATGCGGATGATAATATCAAAATAACACCACAATGTTACCAATAATACCTCCAATAACACCATCTACATCTAATCCGAATGTAGATCATCCGGATGTAATAATTTTTCGATCTTGAGAGCGTTCGCACATGAGCACACTTAAATTTTGAGTTATGCCTTGATGTTTAAGAGTTGACCTTCGTTCTCTGTAAGGGTTTCACAATTCACACATCACAGAAAATGAAGCTCACAAGGGACAGATGAAACTATAATACTTCAGAAGATTAGGACTGCTAAGACATAAATGCTGGCAATGTTTATGGAAGCAGAAGTATGAACTGAAAATCTCAAATCAGTAATTAAAAAATTTCTAGGGGCAGTTACAAACATAGCACCCGAAAGATTGATATTTACAAATCTAGCACTCTCTTTCATCCATTTTTCAAATTCTCACTCAAATATCAAAATTCAGGATACAAACCCAACCCATATTTTTCATTTTTATCACATTCTCAATGGTTTGATCGTGACACGCATAAATACATCGATTTGGTAATTCAAAATTATCACATGGGTGCTAGATTTTAAAAATAACAATGTTTCGGTGCTGTGTATGTGATAATCCCAAATTTCCATCTCATGCATATGAAAAGTGATATACATGTAAAAATTTAAGTTAAAAGTGTTAGATATGTAAATAAATGAGAATTAAGAGTTATGTATGCAAATCTTTCTATAAAAATTTAAAAAGTAGAGCCCCTTCAGTCTTGTAAATGCTGCAAACATTACAAACCGAACTACTGCAGCAGAAATTTCTCATGCAACCCCAGCATTGTACAACAGCATCATATAATAGTTATACAGGTCAGTACAAGGAATATAACCAGGAGATTATTATAGAGAAAAAAACAAACTTCTGAGATTATAGCCATAAAAGAAATCATGAAAAAAAGGGAGTTTTTACTGAACAATCACTTATACTGACCTGTATAAGTTTGGGTGGTCAATCCATTATATTTAAATTCTGGTGGGCTGTATGTAAAAATAAAAAAATAAAAAAAATGCCATTTCTAGAGAGGCATACCAGTACAAATAAAAAATAAAATGGCAACATGAGACTGTATAAATTAAAAAGAAAAAAAAAGGTTCCACTAAGAGAATAGGTCAATCAATCATAAGGAGAGGAATGAAAAAAGAAAGAGAGACTAAAAATTGGAGAGTTCAATATTGCTATTGGTGTTAAGATAAACCTTTCCTAGAAGATACAGAAAATAACCTGAATACGAAATCCATCCTCTGTCAAAATGGCGATTTCCGGGCCTATAAATGTACAAATAATCTCTTCCAGCAGCTAAGTTTCGTTCCTACGGCGAAAATCTCGAAACAAGGTTCGTATTTTCTAAAGTAGAGATGATGCATATATGTTCCTTTTGCAGCTTATTTACCTTTTACTTTTTGTAATTCTCTCTTTTCTGTAGGATTTACCAGTAAGAATCAAAGGCTGTAGCAGAGGAGTCATTGGTCATTCTTCCTCATTGGCCAACGAGGAGAATGAAAATGGCTTAAATTTATAGCCATCACCATGGTAGAACTTGTTCATAAATTCAACCCAGTGAAGACGAAGAGCATGGAGGAACGCGCTCAATGTTTCCATCATGAGCAATATGAATGCTGTTGCAAATGCGAAGACAGCAAGTCCGACGAGACGAATTACGATGCTGTTGTACCTGTTAAAATAGATTAGTGAATCCCAGGCTTTTACAGAGAAGAAATCAAAGCAACAATCGTGTAACCATAGTGAAAAGCAATTCCGAATCTGATAATTGAATGATTATAGAAGGATGTAGAATTTGAATAACTGAAGAATTTCAATGTTATAAATCTGATAGTCTAGTTGATTTTGATTAAAGAGTACTGACATGACAGTTTAGTAGGAATTTGTTATGCCATTTTGGCCAAACGCTAAAGCATTAAATTTTAATTCCATGTTTCTAGCTCAGATACCAGCTATGATACATAAGCACTCCTAATTAAGAAGTAGAGCAATGTCGGATATGTATCGGATACATACATGGCTCCGACACATGTCGGACACGGTATAGAAGTGTCCAATTTAAAAAATATTAAAAAAAACAAGTGTGTTCTAAAGTAATGAATTAAAAAATTCTAAAAATATATTTTTAAGATAAAAAATTTAAAGACATTTTTTTAATTAAGAGTTAAATTAATCTTGATGTAATATAAGATATTTAGTGCTTAATTTTTTATATTATAAACTAAATAACGTCTATGGATTTCTTAGCTTTTGAAAGTTAATATTATTTTATTTCTTGTTCTCTTCTTTACTGTTCTTAATGTTCTGTTTATTTAAACTTTATTTATGTTTTATAATTTATATCAGGAAGGTTTACATATACACTTCTCAATGCATTAGTATTTATATATCTATAAGTTAATCTTTGATTTTTATACATATCCCTTTATATCAGGAAGGTTTACATATACACTTCTCAATTCGTTAGTATTTATATATCTAGAAGTTAAACTTTGATTTTTATACATATGCCACTTTATCTATGCATGAAAATATATATTTCATTTTTAGAAGTTAAAATAGTGGTATTTTAGATGTGATATGAAAGATTTGGGTAGCATAAATGAAAAAAATAAAGCTTGTCTGTTAGATATGTAAATACATCAGAATTGGATGGTATGTAAATCTTTCCTTTATATTATAATACCATGTCCGATGCATGTCTGCATCTTATAATTTCAATAATCGAAGTGCCACGTGTTCGTGCCTATATCTTTCATATCACGTCTAAAATACCACTATTTTAATTTCTAAAAGTGAAATACACATTTTCTTGAGTGGTATGTATGTAATCGTACCTTTATATTATAATACCATGTCCTATGCATATTTGCATCCTATATTTTAAATAATCAAAGTTTCACGTGTCCGTGTCGTGTTGTGTCTGTATCGGTGCATCATAGGATGATTTTAACTAGATTAAGATGGTTTTCCAGACTGTTTTTGAGCTCCCTCAAGAAAAGAAGTATAAACACATGAACAAGCATGTTTGGATCATGAAATGTAATTTCCCCAGAGTTTTCCAGCAGTTCATGATTATTTTAGTAGATTCTATCGTTCACAATTTTTTTCTTTTCTTGATCCAAATTTTTCGACAGATCTGTTTGAGATTTCTTTGAGTTGAAAACAGTGGAAGCCTGAAAACCTTGATTTTAGAGTATGTGCTAAAAAGAAAAAAAGAGATGAGATGTTGCATCATCTAAATTAATGACTTACATGGTGAAGCATTCGGGAACAAAATCATTGATGTAAATAGAGAAACCGGACATTATTGAGTTGCACTGCTCCACTTAATTCCTATGTATTTGCATATCTAACACCTAAACTTTAACGTTTAGGTACACTCCACCTAATCTATATATGAAAATGTGTATTTCACATTTTAAAAGTTGAAGTGCTATTTTTGATGAAATATGAAAATTTTTGGTAGAATAAATCTAAAAAGTAAAGTATAGGTGTTAGATATGTAAATGAATAAGAATTGGGTGGTAAGTATTTAAATGCCCCTAAAATTTAAGGAAAAAAAAAGAGGGAAAGCTCGTTTTATTTATCGTTAATTTAAGAAGTACAAATTAATTTATAACTAGAAAAATGCCCTTTTAGATGAAACAGTTAAAAAAACACAGAATTTTCTTTCTAAATCCCTCAAATTAAAAATGGAACAAAGCTAGCAAGACCAAGGAGAGACTTCTCTATTATGAGTCCTAAATTGTAATTACAACAACAACCAGCCTTTATCCCACTAAGTGGGGTCGGCTACATAAATCATTTTTCTCCATTGTGTCCTATTGGATGCAACATTTTCATTTAGTAATAATAAATCAAGATCATTTTTTATACAACATGTCCAAGTTTTTTTAGATATACCTCCACTTTTTTTAACATAAGTTAAATCTAAAAAATCCACTCTCCTAACTAGGTCATCAATTGGTCGACATTTAATGTGATCAAACCATCTAAGGTGATTCTCTCTAATCTTCTCTGCCACAGAAGCAACTCCAACCTTTTCACGGATATATTCGTTTTACATTTTGTCTCTAAGTTTGTGCATTTTGTCTTTAAGTGTTAAGCAACTCATCCACTTGAGCATTCTCACCTCAACAACACTTAACTTAATTTTATGATTTTCTATTACAAGTCAATATCCTGTGCCATATAGCATTGCAGGTCTCACCACCATCTTATAAATTTTCCTTTTTAGTCTAAGCGAGACTTTTCTATCACGCAATAGGTTGGATGCATTCCTCCGCTTCAACTATCCAACTTGAATTCTACTAATAATATTTCTCATCTATATCACCCACACTTGGAATAATTGACCTGAAATATCTAAAATATTCACTCCTTTTAAGGACTTGATTACCCATAGTTACAACCCCACCACTAGATCTACTACCACTTAAATTACTTTCAATGTATTCTGTTCTAGATCTACTCAAACGAAAGCCTTTTTTAGACTCTAGAGTTGGCCTCCATAATTTAAATTTTTCTTAAGCTCTCTCTCTCTCTCTCTAATCTGGTCCAAAAGAAATATATCATCAACGCAACACATACATTAAGGTACATCCTTCTCTAAATGTCCAGTAAGAACATCTATAATTAAAGCAAAAAGATATGGGCTTAAAGTCGATCCGTGATGTAATCCAACTGAAGCAGGAAAACATTTGGTCAATACCTCTTGTGTTCGAGCATAAGCAAAAGTTCTAGTATGCATATCTTTAATAACACGAATATAAGCAATATCAATAATTTATTTTCTAAAACTCTCTAAAGTACTTATCTTGGAATATTATCATAAGGGTTTTCTATATCAACAAAAATCATATGTTTATCCTCCTTATCATCGCTGTAATTCTCCATCAAACCTCCCAATAAATGTATAACATCCATAATAAACTTGTCTAATATGAATCCAAACTGATTTTGAGAAATTTTTGCACCATGTCATAACCAATGTTCAATTACTCTCTCATCACTTTAATGTATGACATATTAATTTAATGCGTCTATAATTCATACTCTTGTGCATCCCATTTATTCTTAAAAAAATGAACTAACATACACTTTCTCCACATATTAGGCATTTTTTAATTTTTAAAATAATATTAAAAATAATAAGAAAAAAAAAATACTAGATCTCCTAAACATTTCCACACTTCTATTAGCATACTATCATATACTACTACTTTTACACACTCTTTTTCTTTAAAACCCCCTCAACTTTCGATTTACTATCGTGAAGGCAGAAATAAAAAAAAAAATTTGTTATGATTTATGATATGAAGATAACTAAAGTCTATTATAATTTTACAAATTTCATTAAAAAAATTATCAAAATATCTCACCTAGCTATCTTGAATATTCTCATTTAAGAAAATAATTTTTTTATTTTTATCCTTAATATATTTTACTTGAACTAAATTTTTATATTTTTTCTCTATTTACTTATTACTTTATATATATTTATATATCTTTCATCATATTTAGTATCTAATATATTATAAAGACCACTAAAAGCAGAATTTTTATCATCACAAATTATTCTCTTGAAACTTCATACAAGCCACCTTATATTTTTTACAATTCTCCAAACTTTTACATCTAAACCAATATTTATGACAAAATTTTTTACTTTTTATTGTTTCTTGCAAGTTATTATTTCACAAACTATTTTTATTCATAAAAATTTTAACTTTTGATTTCCCAACCAACTTCTTTGTAATTTGATTAATAGTACTCGTTACGTTATCATGAAAATAATATTAACTTCTTCATGAACATTCCAAATTTTAAAATCTTATAGTTTGCTCATGAAAATAATTTTATTTATGTCTTTTAAATGTCATCATCAAATTCTATGACAATATATAATAATATTTTTCATGTTTCATTCTTTCATCTTAAAAACCAAAATTAATAAACAATGCTGAATGGTTAAATTCTTATAAGTGATAATATGTTAATTTTTTTAAAATAAAGAACTAACAATAGCAAAATCAAATGTCATAAATTCTTCATTAGCCACTCTAAATCACAACCAATATGAATGTTTTTAAAATCTTCTACCACTCTACCGAAATGTCCTTTTAAATCTTCTCCAATAAAATTTTTTCTTCAAGAAATATCATATATATTAATTCTTTCAAGTCATTTGAATCCAAAATTGCGAATAAAGGTGAGAAAAGCAAAACATTCAGTGAAACATGGCGGCAAATACCCTAATTTCATTCCTTCTCTAGTTTGCACCTTTATAATTGCTAAAGGATAGAAAGAATTCAACTATAAAATTTCATGGAAAATCTCCTCATTTAAAATGCAATAATAGAGTCCCAAAAAGAGATGTTATACATTTCGTATACTACATGTTGCATAAAGTAGTCTCAGTGTGAAATTTCTTTATATGTTTATATAGAAGCATTTCTGTGCCCACTTACTACATAAGCAGATATTAATTTTACAAAGGAAGATTTACATACATACCAATAAATTCCTATTTATTTACATATCTAACATAAAATTTCAATTTTTACATATATGTCATCTTACTTATGCAAGAAAAGGTGTATTTCACTTCTTAAAAGTAAAAATTGTGATATTTTTATGTTGATGCCGATGTTAACCCAAATGATAACAAAAATGTAATTTTTATTTCAAAATGCTATTTTTATTACTTAAATCAAATAGGGATTACAACCAAAGGCACTTGGAACTAGAAAATAGCAGAAGAAGACGTTACACAAACTCAAATAGGCATAGGTCGAGGGTGGTGGTACTGCGCTTCAAGGAGGAAAGCACACATGGACGTAGGAGAATGGTCGGAAGGCAACAAGGGACAACTCCAATTGACTGTCGATGGCAGGAAGGTTGTCGACAGCCGAGCATGGTGAGATGGCTGTAACAGGAGGGAGGTGGCAGGGTATTGGAAGGGTAGGGTAGGCTCACAACAGCAAGTAGAGAAGATTTGGGGATGCAACAACATCGCCAGATAGTTGGAGAGCAATAGGAACACGAGGAAAAGGCTTGCGGAGTTACGATGGTGAAGTTAGATGATAAGACAAGGGTAGAACAACAAAGAGGAGTGGCAGGGTAGAGGCAACGTAGGTGGGGCGCTCGGACAACGAAAGTAACGAAGCAGGTGGCTGGGAGCAACGACAGTAGCAAGGAGTAGAGAAGGATGGAGTTGGCAGTTGAATGTGAGAAACGGGATAAATATCCCCGCAGAAGCGAGCTACAACCGGAGCACACTACTCATCTCTTGGGAGACAGTTACCGTCTCAAACGAGTTACAATCTCAACACTTTCTCGCCTTTGGATACATCACTGGAACGAGAAAATTTGGATGTCGACGGCTGTCTTGACAGAAAATAATTCAAAAACTGACTTCCAAACCCTAATACATCACACATATAAGAAAGTATACACAAGGAATGAAAGATATAGGAAAGAAAGCATAAGAGAGGACAGTGGGACTGTTTCGACGACCCAACGATATATTTTCCTGCAGTACTGTAGTAGATACTACGAGATAAATGTGTGGGAAAGGTTTCACATCAGACGTGACATGAAAAATTTCGGTAGCACAGTAACAAATAAAGTTTTGGTGTTAGATATGTAAATACATAAGGTGGTTAGAAAATGTATATGGCTAAAAACAGTGACAAAGCCTTTGAAACTTTGATACTTTTTCATAGTTAGATTAAATAAATGTCACCCTTTACACAATATCGCAAAAGGCGTAGCCACGTAAAATCATTAGAGAAACTCAAATACATAAAATTTAAAGCTTACCCCCAAGCAAGAAGCAGTATTTTCTCAAAGAAAACAGTTGATAGCTCTGAGTGTGCCAAGCTGCAAAAAACAAAATGCTAAGCATGACAGAAAAAAAAAAAGTATTGGAAAAAAAACAAAAAAAAATGTAGGAGAAATACCTTAGAGCCCAAAGCCTAAGATAAGATGCCGTATTTGAGACCGCTCCCAGAACAAATTCAATTGAATGAATCATCTGATGCACAAATATTTCGCTGAAATTGAAATCATTGTGATGGTTTTGTGCGGACTCAAGTTCAACATCGAGATCGGCATCCGAGGTTCGAAGGATGCCATAAGTGCGACCTTGGAATCTCTATGTGAGCATGTGATAAGGAAATGTGAGGATTTGCATGGTTAACCAATGTAAAAAAATAATTTGTAAAGTTAGTTTAGTTCAACTGAGTTTAAAGAGAGTTATAAAATAATCAAAACAGAGAAAAGTGTTAAAAAGGTCTGCTAACTTTTTGCAATAGGTTATTTTAGTCCTAGAGTCTATACAAATATCAATTTAGTCCCGAGACTCTTTTAATGGGGGCTAAATAGTTTCCCAATGATACTATTTCAGCCCATATGAAAAGAGCGTGGGGAATAATTTGACACTTCTATAGACTCGAGGACTAAGATGCCCCATGTAAATAGTCAAAGGACTATAATGACACTTTACTCCATCAAAATATATATAAAAGAAGCTGGAAAACAAGAAAGCCAACAATGTTACAATTCAACTGATGGTTGCAAAAACAATTGAGGTAAGATAATCTATGAAGAAAAAAAAATGCCATCATCTTTTGGGGCTCGTTCTACACCATTGATTTTTAATAAGCGCATCTGTAGCATTGTCAAATCAAATTTTTTGCCCTTCCAAGCATATTTACCTTTAGTCCAACATTTTCTTCCACCTAAATCAGACGGGAAGAAACAGAAGAAGGGTAGCTCCTCCAACACTGTGTCATCCAGGAAGTGTTACAGATGTCACGATTACGGTCACCTAATCGCCAGCTGTCCGACGAGCAGAGAAGTCATTTACCGATCGGGGCACCGTGGAGCAGGTTAGCGAGGAGGAGAAAGTGGAGGACCGGAGTGAGATACGCCACCTTCCCCCAGATGAATGAGAGGCACTCCTAATTCGACGAGGCTAATATTGACACGAGGGATCCGCAATGGCTTCACCACAACATTTTCTACGCCCGCTGCACGGTGAATGGAAATGTATGCAGTTTTATCATCAACGGTGGGAGCAACAAGAATGCAGCATCGAATCAAATGATAGAGAAATTGGAACTCACGACTCAAAGACACTCCTAATCATACTCACTATTATGGGTGAAAAAGGATTGGATCAACACTTACCAGAGATGTTTGGTAGAGTTCTAGATAGGAGGCCAATTACAGCACTAGGTGTGATGTGACATGGTCCCTATGGATGCCTGCCACCTCCTCTTGGGACGACCGTGACAGTTTAAAGGAGGACTCAACACGATGGATCCAGAAACACACTCATTTACCAAGAAGGGAAAACACATCATTCTACTCCCTTCAGCAGAGCCCAAGATCACTGGAACTCTTACCAACAGAGCTTCGTCAGTGGGAACCTGTTCTAGTGACAACACAGGATGAGAGGATCGAGACACCGATTCCAGACACAGGTCAATTACGCTAGAGAGGATGTCGAGACCCCACAGTTGACATCATACCACCAACTCCACCACCATCAGACAAAAAGATTCAGGCAACTCTGGCAACACATCAAATTGGCTTGGTTGTAGGTTATCTTGGGAGGATCCAACAGTACAGGCATGGGCCACAATTTCAAGAGCAAGGATTGATAGAGAC
>NW_018164605.1:312432-336491 GCF_001263595.1 Phalaenopsis equestris | reverse complement strand
CTAGCCATCCCAATCCACCTAACCAACCTCCACCACTCTACAAAAACACTTCACAGGTGTTTGCTTGTGTCGTTTATGTTTGTATTGTCATTTCCTGTTGTGTTGTGTAGTAACCCTCTCTCTATATTAATAAAAGTTTGTTTTGCATGTTGCCGCTATTTTTCTAACTAGTTCTGGTATAATCAAGTTTATCAATGATCTATGACAAATAAAATAAATAATGATAATTATTTAATCTAATCAATTACTACTACAAATATAGAGAACTAACGAAGTTAAATATGGACACTTAGAAAGAATTGTTATTAAAGTAAAAAGATATCATCTATCCTTATGATTATAAAAGGATGCTAATAAGTTAGATGAGGATCTAGTTGTAGGAGAGTTAAAAATTGCAAGGTAGGGTAGACAAGGCGTAAGTTGGAGTCGACCACCATGAACAATTAGCCATGATCATCATGTAGATTTTATCCCCTCCTCAGAAGTCCTCCAAGGTTTTGCACTTAAAAAAAGTGAGATTTAATTCATGAGACCATGTCATTAAAAATATGGAACTAGGAGTTAGGGTTCCAACATAATCAATAATTACCAAAACTTATTTGGTTAATTGATATTTCAGTAAGTTATAAATAATTAATATTTTCATAATAACAAATTTCAATATATTTATTAATTAAAATCCTAATCAATCATAGCAATTACTGATTACTAAGATTAATTAAATGATCAAATGATTATCCTTTGGTTGATTACAATAATTTAATATGAATATTAATTAACCAAAGTAAACAGTTAAATATTGCTTCCTCTAATAAATTATTATATTATTAATTATTCTAGTATTAGCCATCATAATTAATATTAACAGTGAAAATAATTACTGATTGAGAAAATGTTTGAGATGAGGTAATGTAGTGCTGCAAGACTATTTTCAAAATTAAGGGGGTCATTTGGGATCCCTTTTATTTTATATTTTATATTTTTTGTTTTTATTTTAAATAGGTTTCCGGGTTTACAGATATTTCCAAGAAAAACCAAAAAAAATATCAAGCACACTAGTTTTGACATGTCCTAAATATGCTAAATTTACTTTCATATTTAGTACTCATTTTTAGTATATTGCACTTTGATGGAAGATATTTTCATGTTTTTAGATACAGGTATAACAGGAGAAAAAACTGGATCGAATCAGATTGAAAACTGAGCGAAACATAGCAAATTGGCCTAAGGAGAAGATTTTTAATCTGATGCCTAAGCGCCATATCCTAGCGCCTAAACGCCAATATACAAATATCCTTTGAGTGTTGTAAGAATTGTTGTCAGATTGCAAGGAGAACACAGTTTGGAGGATTTTTTTTCTTCATTTCTCAAGAAAGGAGATAACTTCTTGTACTTTAATGTTTTGTAATAAGTATTACTTATAAATTTGTTGTGCTCTAACATAATATGTTGAGTATTGTAGTTTTATCCATGAAATCTGAGTTGCTTTCTTACTTCCTTTATTTTGAAATGTATTAGCAACATGTGTAGGGTTTATGTTACTTTATTCATTGTGATGGTAAATTACTTCATACTTCATTTACTTATGCAATTTGGTCAATTCATATGTTAAAACACATTGTGAAAACATAATGACCCGAGAGGACTATATTTTTCCTCAATTAGTAATTACCACAGTAATCTTTAGGATGAAGGAAAAGTAGTCCTGGGGTGAGTGCATATTAGATAGAGAGATAGGATTTGATTGGGTGTAAATTAATTATTTTAGGGTGACAAGCTAAAATTTTAATCAATTTGATCCAGTGTTTAAGAACTTAAGGCTAGGTTAGCCAAATTGAGGGTACTAGTGGGTAATCAAAGGTAACAGCCGAGAACAAACCCAACATAACCAAGGATTTGAAGACTTAACCCTAGGTTAACCAGATATCTTTATACAATTGAAAGAGGGTAAAGATTGTAGATGCTCCTACTTGTAACAGATTTCTAAACAGAGATTCTAGTTTGATTGAGCCGACACTAGCTACCAATTTCATTGCAAAGGAAGGGAACCTCTAGTTATTTTGAACTTCCACCTTACTTTAACTTAGTGTTTAATTTGAACCTACCTTAGTTTATTTAGTTAAATAGTTAACTTAAAAATTTAATAGTAGTTTAGCGACATCATTAGTTCACCTTAAACCAAGCTTAATTTAGGGCTAAGTTTAATTATAGTATGCTAGAACTTTTCCTAAGGCTTTCTAGTTAACAATTTTTTTCGTGGGATCGATAATCGAAACTCCATGAGAGTTCTATATTACTTGAACGATACGTGCATTTGCGTAAACAAAAACCTAGTGTGTAATACTTGTGGAAAAATCTAAAATTAAAAACATCATCATATTTTACACCACTAGGTGCCCTGTAGAAATACGTGGCGATCAGCGATACATATCTACAACAATAAGCTATAAGAATGTTAGAGATGAGGTCATGTAGTGATGCAAGACTACTTCCTAAATTAAGGGGCTGCTTGGATCACTTATATTTTTTATTTTATTCTATTTATTTTATTTTCTTTGTTTTTATTTGATTTTAAAAAATACATATTTAGCTATTTGAATGAAGTATAAATATTTTCAAAAAGTCTCAATTCATTTAAAAGTTGTTTGGAGGGTTTTTAAAAGCAAGTTAATTTATTTTAGAAACAAAAAACTTAAAATATATTTAGAAAAATAAAAAACAAATTTGACCCCAAACAAACTAAAAAAAACACATGTCCAGGAATAGTATTACATAAATGCATGAACGTTCTCGCCACATGTCTGCTACTTACAAAAAGCTATGGCTATGAATTATATTAAGAGAAGATCCTAGTCAGTTAAAATTCACTTTTAAATTTCATTCCATAAATCTATCCATTCAATTAAAACATAAAAAGAAAAACCGTCAGCTTATGAAAATGTTGACCAAGATTCCAAATAACATGCAAAATATTGACCATCCAATTTTAAGATGCTTCACATGGTTCAATAACTAATAAAAAAAAGCACAATTATTAAGAATGTATTGTACCATATCAAACAATAAATATACTTCTATTAACTACACTTCATATTTTATGTTGGCTGAAATAAAACAAGGAAAATTGAATTATTAGAGGTCCAATCATACATTTTTAAAGTGATTTTTCAACATGATAATAAAATTGAAATATGTGTCAAAACGATCCTCTTAACATTTTATAAGGGGCTATTTTAGTCTCAGAATCTATAAAAATATCGATTTACTCACCATACTTTCTTAATATAGAATTAAATTGATACCGAAACTAACCCAAACAACCATAGGAAAATCCAATATTATTGCCGCATTCAAAACAGGGAAATACAATCACATAAAAGAAAATAGAAACAACAACAGATACGACACAAATACAACTAAAGTTGTATCCCAAAGCAGTGGTGATCGGCTATGCAGAAAGGAGGGGGGTTAAATGGTTGTGTTTGTATGACGAGATAGTAGGAGTTGGTTGCGGTGGGATGGCAACAGGATGGGAGAAGGCCACAATAGGGAGACTAGAAGGTTGATGGTTGCAGAAAACAACAAAAGAGGGGTTGATAGTTGCGGAAAACAACAAAAGAGGGGCTATAACATGATGTCAAAAAAGAGGTCAAAAAAGAGGAAGTGTTGGAACATCTTCTATGAAGATGGGAGGCCCAGACAATGATGGCAGAGAAGAGGAGGGGAAGGCGATTGCGGTTGCAGAAGAACAATCAGGAACTACTATTTGGGGTGGCTGCAACAAAGATGAGTGACGAGTATAGCAAAGCGTAGAGGAAAAATAATCACCACCTAGGGATCGCATATGGCTCGAGGACCACTCGACTCTTTCATACAACCTTAGAAGGGAAAACCCGAGACATCGACGATTGTCCCAAATAAAACTCACAAAAAACTGAGAATATAACTCTAATACAGCACATATATAGAAAAGGCCAAAAAATAAAGAATAAAAAGAAACATGCCAGAAATTGGAAAGAATATAAAAGGAACGTTGTTCAGTTCAGTTTTACTCCGATCGGAGAAATTAGTTTTCGGACTTGCACAGACACAAAATTGCGCAATCCCTCCCGCTCCCGCGTCACTAATGCTCCTGTGTCATTCATGCTCCTACATCAGTCACTCAGGACTGGAAGAGCTTTGACCTCATCTGTCAAAGCTTTTGTCTTCTCATAGTCTAGCGTCAGGTTGACCATGTTGAATATGGTGAAGATACTGTAATTACCTGACAAGTCAATCTTGCAAGCGTGGTCATTTCAAAGTACATCATAATAGAATAAGTATTAATAATCTTTTGGCACAACCTGAGCTACATATAGTCGTATATTTTTGCAAAGTAACTCACGAACCATTAAATCAGTAATTTGCCCTTCCACCCTCGTACTAGGCCGAGCGCATCCAATAAACAAATTCATCTGAAAGAACTAATTCTTAAATGAAATTTGTGGCATGCTGGACAACTCTTAATAGCAACCACTCAGGAGAAGGGCATAATTTTTCTCTAAAAGACATAGATCCCATCGTAGGATGTTTATTCCCACAAATCTCCTAAGGCGATCTCCAATGTTGTGGTTCATCCCCTTTGTCTGACCATCTGTCAATGGGTACACTACTAAACTAAATTTGATACACAAATGATTCCAAATGATCTTCCAGAAGTAGCTCAAAAGCTTATTATCTATAACATCATTGGTCTCCTATAGTAGGGGCAACTAAAGAGGTAGGCAATATATCTATAAATTTTAGAAATTCTCTTATTTAGGGTTGTCATGTGTCTGGTATCCGTTTCTCGAACTCATGGCCCTCTTGGACAACCAATGTTGCTCTTATGGGAGTCCCTCTCATGGGCTCATCTCGAATGACATGCATATCTCCCTCATCTCCTCCAATGAGTCCTCATTTTCTTTAGTATCTATTGTATCCTCATCCATTTCTTCAACTGCTCATTGCTCAGTGAAATAGATCATACTCTTGTTTGGGCAATCAGATGTATTGTGCCAAAAATCATTATATTTGACGCACTTTCTAGCTGGGACGGATTTGGGAATGTTGGTTGGCTCCACTTGTTCTCCACTTTGAATTACTTTCTCCTTAGACGGGTTTAGCTTGAGTACTCGATTACATGTACTCTTGGTGCTTGATCCTAGAATTGAATTTTGTTTGTAAGATATGGCGATCACCCAGTGATGTTGCTTCAAGAGCATCTCCAATCTGTAATGAACTAGTAGGTACTTGCACTATATCTCTCGTTTCATTTTGGATCAGGTAGTGATTTTATTTTTCTCTTCTCGCTATCGAAGAGGCTTTAGATTCTTCTACCATAAAATGCATTCTTATTTAACTTGGTGATGACTAGCTTTACCATTATGTCCGGTGGGACGTCTTGGCACTCAAAAACACATTTCATTGTCTGGAGCCACTCGATGAATTCTTCTGGATCCCTACGACCATCAAAATCAAGTAAATCAACCTATACTTGAAGATCATGGTTTCTCTGAAATTTCATGCCAAATTTTCGGGGTAGTGGTCCTTCGTCCCTGGAATCTGCCTGGTGGAATAGATTCACTTCATTCCTTCAATCTTGCGAGTCGCTGTTGTGACTATGGGTGACCCAGTCAGATTGTCTCATCTTGAAGATCACAAGCCTCTATTGCATTAAGAGGATTTTCCCATTACATATTTTCCATAGAATGCTTCTGGACATCACTTTTTAAATTTCTCATAAACGACATTATTTCATTTCCTCCCGATCAGGTTTGCGACATTATTGCTTTTCATAACTATTTTTTTCGGTCTAAAAGGTGAAATAAGGTGTATGGAGTTGATTTTGGATTGGGAAAGAAAAATTTTGGTGGATAATTTTAAAATTCAACAAGGGGTGGGATTTTTGGATGGATATTGGGTTAGGTATGGACGGATTCTAATAATTATGTGATACGATTAGGGTTAGGCAAGCTCTTATACCGAAGATAACCCAAATAATGATAGGAAAACCAAATAATATTGTTGAATTCAAAATAGAAAAATAAAAATACAGATGGAAATAGAAATGACAACGAACATGACAAAAACACACAACAAGGATTGTATCTCAAAAGAATGGTGATCGGCTATGCGGGATGGAGGGGTGTTAGATGGTTGTGTTTGGATGGCGGGATGGTGGAAGTTAGTTGCGGTGGGATGGAAACAGGATGGGTGGAAGGCAACGACAAATAATCTTGAAGGTTGATGGATGCTGGAAACAACAAAGGGGTTGGAACAGCGATGGCAGCAAGAAGCAAGGGTTAGAATAATAGCGGCTACAAAGATGGAGGTTTGGAACAACGATGAAAACAAAGAGAAGGGAGGGGAAGGCGATGATGATGGCTGAAACTGTAGAAAAGCAATAAGGAACGATAATTTGAGGCAACTATAGCAATGGCAGATGACAAAGAGCGACGTGGGAAGAAAACAGAGGGATGGAGGAAGTATAATCACCATCTTAGGAGTGAGAAACACCCGAACCACTCGACCTTTGGATATAGCCCTAGAAAGGAAAACCTGAGATGTTGGTAGCTGTGCTGAACAAAACTCATGATAAAATTGAGAATCCAACCCTACTACAACACATATATAGGAAATGACTAGAAAGGAATGAATAATAACATAAAATGGGCTGGAAATTGGAAGAATATAGAAGGAACGCCGTTCAGATCAGTTTTGTTCTGCTCCAATCGCAGGAAACGACCGCTTGACCTGCGCAGACATGGGATCTCTCCCGCTCCTACATCATTCATGCTCCCGTGTCAGAAATAGTCTCCTTAGTCCATAATATTTAAAAAGAGGACTATTTCAAACCCTATTTAAAAAAATTTCGGGACAAATTTAATATTATATACTTTGTGATTATAATATCCCCATATAATAGTTATAGAATTATTTCACACTTTACTCATAATATTATAATTATTTTGATTATTGATTTGAATGACATAATTTCTATTAAACCATCCAAGTTACGTGTATTTGGTGCAAGTGCACTATATATATATATATATAGAGAGAGAGAGAGAGAGAGCTACCTCCATATGGAGCTTTCTTAAGATAAAAGGCTTCGGAAATAACATCCAAGGAACCGCAACAATAGCCATAAGCAATAGCAAGATCTGAACAATGAATGCATCACATAAGATGGAGACAAAAAAACTAGATCATGTCAATGTACACAACCGGGAGAGAAATCCAAAGATTACAACCTGCAAAATTTTCTGACCCCAAAACAACTGATTATCACCAAGATTTTCAGTGGGGCTCAAGAACATATAAATCATCACATGATAAAGATCAGCTTTCGATCCTGTACACCACTTGACAACAATGAGGAGCGCCAAATAACCAAAGAGACAGTTGAGAAAGATCATCTGTGGCACAAACTGGTACCTAACAAAAGAAACAGGCTCTGCAACATGCTTTATCTTTCTATAGATAGAATGAGCATTTACATACATAGCACACAATTCTTATGTATTTACATATCTCACACCTAAAGTTTTATATTTACATACATACCACTCAAATCTTTAACAACACATTAAAATAGCATTATTAACACTTTTTAAAAGTGAAATACACCCTTTCATGCATAGGTTTAGAGCACCAAAGTGTTGTGTATATAAATATGAAAGTTTAGGTATGAGATATGTAAATATATAAGAATTCTGTGCTACATATGTAAATTACCCTAGATTAAAAGTGTGAAAAAACAAATTTAAAGTAATGGCAAAATCACACCTTATATCCACGGAGTTCCCGTGAAACTTAGCATCGAAGTAACTTAAGATAATCCCCAAATTCATCTGAGTAACGCCGAACAAAATAGACATCTTCATTTTTAGAGAATTTAGAAATGGGAGCTCGGAGCGACTGCCACGCCAACTTGGGTCGACCCCAAACTTGTACGGTTGTCGATATTTTATAAGACCAGCAGTGTGTGCATCACTGATGAAGCACATAATATCAGCTCAAGGCAAAAAATTTGATTTCAATATTTAAACCTAAATATTGATTATTATGGAAATCAACTCATATTAGGTTTACGAGTGAATGTCTCTTCTTTTAAGTTCTAAATAAGATCAAGTTACTCACAAAGAGAATTAAATATGAGAAGGAGAATAAATGAAAATGAAATTTAAAAATGAAGAGAATAGGAAAAAAGAATGATGAACAGAACTGTGGAACATCAGAAAGTCAACTGATTATTACTGCTCAAAAAACATTACGAAATGCACAAAATGATTTACATGTCATTTGGCCAGATAAATAATCCAGAATAACTCTTGAGAAAAATAAATGTAAGAAAGATTTACATTACCACTCAATTCATATATATTTACATGTCTAACACCTAAACTTAAATTTTTACATACATACCCTTACCCATGCATGAAAAGCTGTATCTCACCTTTTAAAAGTCGAAAATTATTGTATTTTTGATGTGATATGAAAGATTTGGTTTGTATAAATTTAAAAGGCAAAATTTAGATGTTAGGCATGTAAATTCATAAGAATTGAGAGGTAAGTATGTAAATGCGCCTAAATGTAAACCTAAATCACATAAACTCTAAAGAAATGGCCTTCTAATCAGCAATATCACCCAAGAATCATAACACTAACAATCAAGATCAAAAGGTTTAATACCAGAAAAAAGTTTGCAGAAGCCAAGAGATACATATACAGAGTTTAGGTCTAGGGTAAAGCTTCAATAACAGTTAGACTAGGCCGTTGTATGGTAACGATTTTAGCAGCTTTAGTAAATCCTATAAATCTAAATTTACTAAATTTTGCCAACAATAGGATTTATTAAATCCGGGATTTAAGCCAAAATTGAGAAGCAGAGAGAAAGAACTTGATTTAATAAATCTTGGACCTTCAATTGTCACTTTTTATGTCTGGCACTAGGGTCGCCAGGGCAATATATTCAATTAAATTTAACAGAAAATGTAAAAACCAGTGCACCAGAAAAAAAAAGTCATTTAACTTACCTACAACTTAGATCTCGACATTTATAAGCAGATGGACCAAATATATGGAATGGAACAGAGAAGAATTCATTGTAGATCAATCCACAATAGATGGAAAATAAAGCCATTAGAAGTATTACATAACGCCCACCAAATGCCATCTCCATGAAGCTGTCTAGTTTCTGAGAAAAAAATGCACGTGTCACGAAAAAAATAAAAAAAAATAAAAAAACCAATCTTGAGAAATTAATCAAGTAAAAAGTAACTCATTTAAGTGGGCCACCAAAATTCATCAGTACATGCACTTGAAAGAATACTTAGCAATCGAAGCTCAAAAGAACATAAAAATCCATGTCAAAATCAAGTCTCCTTCTAAAGCATAAATAATTTAATGGAAGACTTACATGCATATCTCTCAATTCTATGTATTTACATATTTAACACCTAAACTTCAATTTTTACATACATAACCTCCTTACCTATGAATGAAAAGGTGTATTTAATAGTTAAAAAAGAGATTTTTTTTGGGTGATATGAAAGGTTTGGGTGGATATTAAAGATTTGAGTGTCATAGTTGTAAAAAATAAAGTTTAGGTGTTAGATACGTAAATAAATAGGAATTGTGTGATAAGTCTGTAATAATCAACATTTCTTTTCCTTTTTTTTCTGCGTTCTTCTTTTTCACCATAACAAGGAATGATAATGCTACATGTAAATGAAAGTAGGGGCGCTAACATGCAGCCAATTCTCAAGTATTTACATATCTAACACCTAAATTTTACTTTTACATTTATACCACCTAAATCTTTTCATAATACATAAAAAATACCACTATTTTAACATTGACAAAGTGAAATATGCCTTTTCATAAATAGTTAAGGTGGAATATATGTAGAACATAAAGTTTGTGTGTTAGATATGTAAATACATAAAAATTGAGTGGTATGTACGTAAATCTTCCATGAAAGTAAGGCGGAAGGATATGAGAAAACATATGTTAGTTGTTTAGTTGCTACACAAGAAAATATGAACTTACAAAGGATTTATATGGAGGAAAATTTATGCAAGCATGAGCGGCCTATAATGACCCTAACTAAGTGCTTAAGCATCATTCAGCTCATTCAAAAATACTTACTGCCCTGGAAGATTTGCAAATCATGAAACGGTACGTTGGCATTTTACAAACTGCTTTCTTATTTTTTGATCAGGAATGATATCATTTTGGCAAATTATTTCAAATGGCTTGCACTATACCATCTAAAGAGCAGAATCAGATCCCAAATTTACACACATGCATACAATTCTCATGTGTTTACATTTCTAACACCCAAGTTTTGATATTTACACTTATAACACATCGATGTCATAAACTTAGGCATGAAAATGTATATTTCATTTTTTTTAAAGTTTGTGATGATGCTATTATTGATGTGATGATATGCATGTAAACATGACTTTAGGTGTTAAATATGTAAATATATAAGAATTGTATTAGAAGAAATTAGAAGATTCTTCTATTTATTAGAAAATATTAAAAGATTCTTCTATTTATTGTGTTGTCTTCCCTATTATTTCTTTTAATATGTAATTCTTAGTTTATGTTTTTCCTTTTTATCTCTTGGGTGTTATTAGGAAAGATTTGTGTATTATATTTTTATTTTCCTATAACCCTTGTATCAAGTATTTATAACCCTTTTACTGCTCAATAAGATTACTCAACTATATTCTCAAATCTAACATGATATTAGAGCAAAGGATCTATCCCTAGCCGCCGGCTCTTTCTACAGGACTTCCGACAATATTTTCCCTGTTTTCGATTCCTTCTCCCACCTGCAGGCTTTCTGCCTTGGAGAACTGTCGATTCCTTCTCCCACATGTAGGCTTTCTCCCAAAGAAAAATTTATCCTTTGGAGAATTTTTTCTTTTCTTTTCCCAACAGTTGGTTTTCTCCCAGCAGCTCATGTGGAAAATTATCCCGTGGAAAGCTGTCCCGTGGGGTTCTCCCATGGAAAACCATCCAACATTTTTTCCCCGGCCAACTGAGTCCCGTTGGTCTTTTCCCAAGACAATTGTCTCTTTCCCGTGGATCGCTCCATTTGTGATTACTATCACAAACAAAATCATACCCGTGACAAGAGTTGGAATCTCCACGGGATACCAACGAATAAACCTTCAACCAAATCCTTCGTTGTTAAGGGCTTCACTACGATCTTAGAAGCGACAACAGTACAGCCGGCTCCCACATAGAACAGCCCAGAATCACCATACTCCATTAAGAGTCAAATGGAGCACCTGATCAAACTACCAGGATCTAATCGGTCCTCTTCCGACCCGTCGACCTCCCATGTTTGCCAAGGTAGCATTCTGATGGCACTCATTGTTTTTATTTCTAGTCCGCGGATTATTGATTTAGAAGTCACGGAATATATGACCGGATGTTCTCAAACTTTCTCGACATATCCTCCGTGCTTTGGGAGAGATGTCGTTAATATTGCTAACGGCTCCCATTGCTTCATTAAGGGTAAAGGGTATGTTGTTCTAACATCAGACCTGGCTTTAGAATTTGTGTTACATGTGTCTTCATTAAAGTGTAACCTCTTGGCAGTCAATAAGTTGACATATAGCCTTGATTGTATTGTTAAATTTTCTTTTGATGTTTGCATCTTTCAGGATCATCGTTCGAGGAGAGGATAATTGGAATTGCTAAACGGGTAGTCAGAAAAAGCAGTGTTAATGGGGTCACTTTATCCAATAGTTGTATTCTTTCCCAGTCCACTGAATGTCCTATTATACTTTTACACTGTCGATTGAGTCACCCCTGTTTTCAATATTTAAAATAGTTGTATCATTTGTTGTTTGCTAATAAAAATCTATCTGGTTTCAAATGTGAAATTTGTCATTTAGCTAAACAATATCGAGTTTTACATCCACCACACATTAACTCACATCGATCGTCGACGAACACCAAAACAACCTCTGATCACAAAATAAACTGCACGAGCAAATCTGAATTATCAAAATTGCTTAAGGATGAGCCTTCTACAATTGAAAGGAGCAAACACGCTAAAATCGACAGGCAGCCGAAGCGACGTGCATAATTTGAGCATGAAATGCATCGATCATCACTGAAGTTGTCGAAATGATCTGTGATTGCAAAACAGACTGCGCGAACACGTCTGAAACATTGAATTTGTTTAGGGAGAACAACCATATTGCATAGCTCCTACACTCGAGTTAATGAAAAGTAATTCTAGACAGAAATTTAAAATAAAGTAATATATAGATGACACGTCTGAAACATTGAATTTGTTTAGGGAGAACACCCATATTGCATAGCTCCTACACTCGAGTTAATGACAAGTAATTCAAGACAGAAATTTAAAATAAAGTAATATATAGATGGATATGCATTAAACCTAATCTTCCTTCCTGCCAAAGCCCACCGTTCATATTACACATGCCTTTGCCACGTTTGGCCAACTCAAAAAAATATGCATAAAATAATTATAAAAAAATTAGTAAATCTGAACACCCATATTCTTCAATTTTTTTTTCTTTTGTCACTCTCACATGCACGAAAGCTTGCAAACCCGCTCCCATTTTCCTTCTAGGGTCTCTCTTGTGCTACTCTCATCTCCCTCACACGAAATCCACCAATCCTATCTCTCATAACCCGAGAGTTCCCTATTCCCCCATCTATCTCTAGAAAACCATCACATCCTCCTTCAGCGACGCCAAACTGATAAACCGAGCTCCCCTCCGGCACTCCCTTGAGCTGTCGTGTACGACTTCGAGCCACCAGCAAAGCCGTGAATCTTTCACCCCAAAATCGCCGAAAAGCAGCCTTGAAACCTCCAAAAGCTCGCCGATCACTACCTTAACCTCCTCGCCGAAACCCTCCCTCCTCTGCACCAACCCAAAACTCCTTTCCCTAAGTGAACTTTGCACATCAGCACCAAGCCTTCCTGTGCATCTCACTATTCTCACTACTCTCTCACCTAAATGAAGCTGCAACACTTCCTTGTTCATTTTTCAGTCGTAGCAACTCCATATCTCTCCTATTCATGCAAAGATCCTCGCCGGCGACACTACTGCTCCCATCAACTTTTCCACCTCTTACCACTTCGGTGAGCTTACACCACCTTTCCCAAAGCCGCTGCTTAGCCCATCACCGATAACGACCTACCCAAAGCTGTGAGCTTCCTTTCCCAAAGGCGCCATGCACGAAACCGAGAAAACCCTTTGCCGCAGCTCACCACTAGCTCTCCTATTCTCCATCACAGCGGATGACATCAACAGTGATTAAGATTAGATGGAGAAACCAAATTCTAGATTCTATGGGAGAATCAAAAATCGCTATTCTTGCAGGATTTGGATTTGTTAAGTTGATTGAGAAGTTGCTTTGGCCAAACTTTAAGTATTTTGATTTCAAAAAAATATAAGCACCAATCATGTCAGTGGGAAAATTCTGTGCTGTAATTCAATTTGCAAATAACTCAAGTTTCATGCATTTTTTTTTAAGCGCGATGTCACATCTTATCGATATCGCGGGAATGGCTCTATGTGTATGTGCATTATTACTTTTTTTATGCAGGTACACGAAGCCCCATGCATGCTTTTTTAAGCTGGTGGGTTATGAAGACCCACGGGCCGCAATATTGAAAGACATTAACTATGCACGCTTTTTTAAGAATGGTAGGAAGGCCTCAGCTCCCTGATGTAGCCCCCTTAACGGGGATGACACCGGGAGGCTGCCTAAATGCTATTAGATTTTTGTCTGAATACCGGCCATAAAAGAGCAACTAAATTGAACTCACTTGGACCAAAATGCAATCAACATGAAAGCTCCTAAGCTACATATCAAAAGTTGAAGTGATTACGTAAGTCATTTTAAAAGACGAAATTAAAAATAAATAAAACTTGAACGGCAAATAGGGGACTCGACGACTCGTCATCGAGCTCGAACGAAACCTGTGAACGGTCCACCTAAACACTTAAATGGGAGTTAAGCATGAGAGAGAAACTTGCATAAGACCCACAAAGGACTCAACAACTCATCAACGAGCTCGAAAAAAACCTTTTGTGAACACAAACTTACGTATATAATGCAAATGGAGCGTTCAATCGATTAATCAAAGTGATTAAAATCATGCATTATAATTAAAGAGGGTCCACTTGAGCACTCAAATGGGAGCTAAGCATAAGAGAGAAGAGTAATTCCAAACACACAATTGAAATCTATATTCATCTTAATAGCCACCGGATCAACAACAAGCATCTAAACGAATACAGAGGGGCAATACCGATGCGCTCGAAGTAAAGGTTTGCACATATTCATCACCGGATACGCAACGCCAAATACACAAACGAACAAAAGGTGATACTAAAAGTTTAAATAAAAATATTCCGTGCAAACAATAATAAATTCCTAAAATTTAATTCAAGCCAACAAGCTTAAACTACCACATGTGCTCTGACCAACATGTTAGGTGCTCAATCACATATCCAAGAATGTCGCACGAAGCAAGCAAATGTTTAAACTAAAATCAAATTTGCCCTAAAAACATGTGCAAGCTATTTAAAAATCAACTCAAGGCAAAAAATATGAAAACACATGCAAGTGCTTCGACCAACGTGCTAAATGCTCGATCTTATGGTCTGAGAATGTTGCACGGGTTAAAATGTGTATTTGAGCTCAAAATCAAATGTCCCGAAACACATGTAAAGCTATTTAAAATCAATTTCAATTTATAAAATTAAAAGGCCAGAATGTGCTCCGAAGCCTCTAAATATTCAAGCTTATGAGTCTGAGAATGCTAAGCGGGCAATGGTCTGCTTTGCTATAGAGCGAGATCATAAGTCACAAAATTTGGCCAATCCAATCCTCCCCTTTACATGAACTGGAGTTGAGAAGATTGAGCCCCCGCTGAGCGAGTCTGATACTCCTAATGAGGACTGGAGTTGACAGGACTAATGATCTTATTGATATATATAATTCAATCGTTCCCCCATGATGGTTGTGTTGATCGAAGATTTCGACCGAAGGAGCTTCAAAGTCTATTTTGAATTCAATTATTTTAATTACCGAACTCGATCCTCTGTAAGTGGGATAGAGACGACAACAGAGTCCAAACATAAATAATTCTCCGATGATAGTCATGTTGATCGAAAATTTCAACCGGAGGGGTCTATTTTAAAATTTTTCTTCAAAGTGTATTTTGAATTCAATTAATTCAATTACTAAACCTGATCCTCTGTAAGAAGAACAGTGTCGACAGAGTTTAAAGATATCAATTCTCTATGATGGTCGTGTTGATAGTAATACCTGAAGCGTTCATTTATAAAATTAGAATATTTTAAATCATAAAAAGAATATTTAAATAAAAATTTACCACCTAATGCTTAATGCAAAAAATCTTATGACAGTAAGGATGTGGCCCGAGTCCTTTGTCCGCGTGATTCTTGCCACCAAATGACACCACAAAGAAGCGGTTACGATAACAATGATCATTTTGTCAGGTTGGGTCAACTACCTAAACCCTATAAGGTCCCCTTGGACGAAACAACATATGGCTGCTGACAAGGATCATTTTGTCAGGTTGGGTCAACTACATTCGCTTACTAAAACAGGGTCCATGACAATCCGAAACGACGAAACCATGGAATCCACACATTTGTCATCGTTTCCCATACCATTTGCTCTAAGCTAATGGTGATTATAATTTTTATAAATTTAGATTTTTAATTTTGTTGCTACGATATGCTAAGTTAGAATACTTAGCACCTAATGATTAGCCTTAATAGAAAGTGCTCTCCCGTTATTGAGAAGGGTATTTAACCATAGGGGCTGCACTTATGGGAAACCTCAAGCCCCAGAGCTTAAAGCCCCCGCAAAAATGAAGGTGAAATCTCTGGGTAGTGTTTTATCTACTCTCTCATATTCCTTCTGAAAATTCAAATTGGAACGTGCAAGGCGTTGAGCTTTCGGTGATAGTCTGGGGTGCTTTTCGAATTTTCAGAGTCCACATTGGGGACCCTCTCGAACGCCTAATTACATCGATAAACGGTGGTTCCTTACCTTGATTTATGATTACACTCAAATGAAGATGTTATATATCTTAAAAGACAAATCTGAAAATGTTACTTTAAAAAATTTTCATTTATTCATTTTGATCCAATTCAAAACATCAATTCAAGTCCTTAAAACAAACAACGGTCGTGTATTTTTTAGTTCTATAGTAGAGGGATTTTTGCTAAGGGTGTTCTCCATCACAACTCTTGTACGTATACTCCTCAACAAAATGAGGTAGCCGAGCAGAAAAATCGTCACCTACTCGAAGTTGTCTGTTTCATTATGTTTTAATTGAATATCTCATTACAGTTTTAGAATGATGTAATACTTACCGCCACATAACTCATCAATAGAGTCCCCACAAAAATTCACAAATTGCATACCCCATTCGCAGTCTCGAGATCCTATTTTCCTATCAATTGATTTTTCTCCACTTTAGACCCAAAATATTTGAGTGCACAGCATTTGTTCGAAACACTGCCCCAACTTATAGTAAACTTGATCCCTAGTCAATCAGGTGTATCTTTCTCGGATATTCTGTCACTCACAAGGGTTGTCGTTACCTCGATCCTATCACAAATAAACTTTATAAAGTGTTCCCTACTTGCCCGACAGTGCTAGATTTTTTGAACACTACTCCTTTTCCGACTTTGATAGATATACCACATGCTCCTCTAGACACTATTATCGAGGAACAATCTATCCCACTCGATCCACCATCTACCATACCAACATCTCCTAAACCCAGTATCCATGTCTATACTCGGCACATCAAACCCTCGGTTGAGACCCGTCCTAATACCCCTACTCGTGAGCCTGCTACCCCTTTACAGAACTTGGAATCCGCCCCGCCAACATCCCGGCACTACACTTGTGGAGATTACTCGTGCTCCGAATGAAAAGGTGAGTTATACCATTTCTCTCATGCTGCGAATGAGGATGTGAGTTACATCAAACCCTCGGTTGAGACCCGTCCTAATTAGAGTTGTCCAAAATGCTCGTTGTTCGCAAACAGCTCGTGTTCGACTCGTTAAATAGCCTGTGTTCGGCTCGTTCGTTAAGGAAACGAGCCGAACACGAACAAGTTTTTAAAACTCGAATTATAAAGCTCGAATTATAAATGAGCCGAACACGAACAACCCTTTGTTCGCTCGTGTTTGGCTCGTTTTAGCTAGAAATAAAAAATTTCGCTCGTGTTCGGCTCGTTTTAGCTTGAAATAAACGAAATTATATAATTATTTATATAAAAATATATTACACATATTATTTATATAATAATATATTATATATGTTTATATCTAAGTTTAAATTGTAATTGCTCTTGTGGTATTGTGGTTATGCACCTTGTTTTGCATACATTTGGTTCAGGTTCGAATCCAGCACTCTACATCTATTTTTTCAGTTTAATTTTAACGAGCTAATTTCGAATCGAACACGAACACACTGTTCACGAGCCGTTTTCGAACACGAACCAATTTCGAACACGAACAATTTCGAACGAGACGAACACGAGCCCAGCCTGAGCTCGCTCAAGCTCGGCTCGTTTACAGCCCTAGTCCTAATACCCCAACCAGGCATGCTCTCTTTATTTCATAGCAAAATATGTCTTATTCCACAGCTTGTCGCCAACCTACAAAGCATTTGTCACTTCTTTAACTGATCATCGTCTTCCATCTACTATTACGAAAGCATTAGCGGACCCTTCCTGGAAGGCTACAATAATGGATGAGATGAATGGCCTTTGGTGAAATCATACGTGTGATACTGGTAATCTTCCTCGGAGAAAGAAAGCAATTGGTTGTTGGTGATCATCAACATTAAATTTAACTTCAATGGAACCTTTGAACGCAATAAAGCACGATTGGTCACCAAATGCTGCTCACAAACCTATGTAGTTGACTATGAGGAAATGTTTGCTATAGTTGCGAAATTGAACACCATTTTGGTCTTGTTATCCATTGCTCTGAATTTGGATTGGCCCTTACTACAACTGGATGTCAAGAATGTCTTCCTTAATGACAATCTCACAGAAGATGTGTACATGTCTTCACCTCCAGGCTTTGACTTCTTTTCGGGGACAAGTGTGTCGACTGCGGAAGTCTCTACAGACTGAAGCAATCCCCCTGAGCCTGGCTCAGCAAGTTCATGCAGGTGTTAGTGGGTCATGGGCTCTCTCAAGAGCAATCAGATCATACTCTCTTTTTTCAGCATTCCTCTAATGGGCAAATTGCAATCCTTATCATCTATGTCAATGTATTGTGCTCACAGGTAATAATATGCCAGCATTAGAATCTCTTAGAGGCATCCTAACCAAATCATTTGAAATGAAAGACTTGGGGTCTCTCTGATACTTCTTAGGCATGAAAGTTGTTCGGTCCTCTCAGGGCATTCGACTTTCCCAACAAAAATATGTGATAGACCTATTGACAGAGACCAACCTTCTACTTTACATACCAGTGGTTGTTCCAATGGGCCCCAATGAGAAATTGGCTATGTTCCCAATATTATTCCAGTGAACAAGACACGCTACCAGCGCCTTGTAAGGAAACTAATTTATCTCGCATATACGTGCCCCGATATTTGCCACGCGGTAAGTATTGTAAGTCAGTTCATGCATGACCCCTATGAGCATCATCTCGCAATTATCCACCAGATCCTCCACTACTTAAAAGGCACACCGGGATCAGGTTTGTTATTCTCGCGCCACACCACTCGTTCTATTACAGTTTATACTAATGCTAAATGGTTCGGGTCTGTCTATGAATGACGATATACCTAAGGGTATTGTTTATTCGTGTGGGAAAACCTTGTCACCTGAAAAAAGCAAGAAACAGTCGGTGATTGTCTGAAGCAGTGCAGAAGCCGAGTTTCGTTCCATGTCTTTTGGAATTTGTGAAGTGCTTTGGTTACGCATCATGCTCCGTGAATTGTGTATGTCAGTCTCTGCTCCTCTACAACTGTTGTGATAATAAAGCTGCAATTAACATTGTTCAAAATTCGGTTCAGCACAAAGCATGTAGAGATTGACAGTCACTTCATCAAGGAGAAACTCGGTTTTGGGGTGACTTGTGTTTCATTTGTCTCATCCAGTGCTCAACTCGCAGATATACTCACAAAGAATCTTTCTCGACCGTTGTTTGACAACTTCAAATCCAAGTTGAACACAATAAACATCTATGCTTCAACTTGAGGGGGAGTTAGAAGATATTAGAAGATTCATTTATGTATTAGAAGATATTAGAAGGTTCTTCTATTTATTGTGTTGTCTTTCTTATTATTTCTTTTTATATGTATTTCCTAGTTTATGTCTTTCCTTTTCATCTTTTAGATGTATTAGAAAAGATTTTGGTATTTTATATTTACTTTCCTATACCCCTTGTATTATGTATTTATACCCCTTTATCATCTTTTAGATGTATTAGAAAAGATTTTGGTATTCTATCTTTATTTTCCTATACCCCTTTTGCTGCTCAATAAGATTATTTCGCTCTATTCTCAAAGCTAACAAATTGTGTGATATGTACGTAAATGCCCTAATAAAAAATAAAGGAATTCTAGAGCATACAAATTAATTTTATCTTTCTAAATGAAATTAAAAAATATTTATTTTACCCAATAAAACATACCTGAGATCCAAGTTTCCGTTCACGGATTATAAGAAACAGTGCTGCAAGCAACAAGCATATTCCATGGCCCCAATCACCAAACATTACCGCAAAAAGGAAAGGAAACGTTACAACTGAATAAACAGAAGGATTTGCCTCCTGATATCTCGCAACACTGCAAGAGTAGGCTATTAATCAATAATGGAAGTTTCATTAGTTTAAAATTGATTTGTACCTACTTGTAGATATAAAAAATTATATTTTATATCAAAATAGAAAAAGGTGTCAAAATTGTCCCCTAACTCTTTGCAGGTGATTATTTTAGTCCAAAAGTTTATAAAAGTGCCCATTTAGTCAACTATTTTTAAAAATGGGCTGAAATAGTCCCAACAAAGGACCATTTCAGCTCCATTTTAAAGAGTTCGGGGACTAATTCAGCATTTTTATAGACTCTGGGACTAAAATGACCTCATGTAGACATCAGGTAACTATTTTGGCACTTTACACTCAAAATATAAAGCATGGACTATTTGCAAGAAAATGGATAGAGACACACCCATATGCATCGACTATTTCCTGAAAAGCATGAGTAAATCGATTGGTTCTAAAATATGTTGGAGGTGATTCTGTCGCTTCCATCACATGAAATATTATCCCCAACTGTGAGTTGCTGTCAATTGTTGCACGTTGTAGCGCATCTTTGATCTATGATGAGATAGAAAACGGGGCAAAATTAGCATCACCATTACTTCATCGGATTAGAAATAAGACTTCTAAAATTTCAAACAGTATTGACATTTTCTGAAAGAAAAAAAATAACAATAAACTATAGGGAAATGTATGCATAGCACACAATTCTTATGTATTTACTTATCTTGCACCTAAACTTATATGTTTACATACATGAAACTTTAGTGCTCCAATAGTATGCATGAAAAGGTATATTTGACCTCTTAAAAGTGGTAATTGTGCTATTTTGATGTGATATTAAAGATTTGAGTGCTATTTGTGTAAATATAAAAGTTTAGGTGTGAGATATGTAATTACATAAGAATTATGTGCGAGATAGCAAACCTGAGGTTTAGCAAATGCAGGACACCATCCTTCACCAACAAGGCATTTTTTGGTAACATCAAAATTGAGTTTGTTTAAAGTGTCATAGACAGATTTCTCCTTCTTAACCTGGGAAAATAAAATAGAAATCTCTACTCAAGGATGAATATCTATATTAAATAATTAATAAAAAATCAGGTTGCCTTTTTTCCAAATTTCAAATTCAACAAGAACCAATTAATCTGTTACAAAGCCCTAAGAAATTACCATCATTGTCCACCTCCAAAGTTGGCAACCAATTGAGCTCAATGCCTGGTTTCTATGATGGATACCAGCATTCAAAGTGGTCTCAAGTTCTGAGAGACGTGATAAAACCTGAAATAAAACATCGCAAAATGAAAAGAAATTGTTTAGAAAGTAGGATTAGAAATGGCCATTGTTCAGCATTCATACTTCTCTTGAAAATTACGTTAGGCATGCAGTACTTCTATGATTCCTCAGCACGCAATATTATTCGAACGCATATTTTATAGCTTGCTGTAAAAGTCTTTCGAGTTCATTGGCTGAGACAGCTTACAATAACTAAACTTATCTAATGCACGGAACATATTGAGTTCACAAAGTATATATTTATATATATAAACAAAATGATGAAATGATCAACGAGTTATTGATGCATGAATAATAACGGCATGTTTGCAAGGGGTACTTTCCACATATGAAGACAGTATAATTGGCTTTACATGGATAATTTTATATGAACATTGTTGTATGATAAGCATATTTACCTGATTCCTAAGTTTAAAATCTTGTCTTTTATGCACGTTCTGCAACTATCATGACATAATACTCATTTTTGCTTCTATTTTTTTCTTTGTTCATATTTATGCCCTATGTATTGTGGTCTATACTTTGTTCAATAGAATTTCACCTAGTGAGTTTATTTCTTACAAAACCAAGCCCATCCTTTGAAAATTTGAATATTATTAGTTATGCATCATCTAGTGGAGAGCTTCTAGGCTCATATTTCAGGTACCTTTAAAAGGTTGTTAAGGTTAAATTACTTAGTAAAATTTATCAGTCATGTATTCCTTAGGTGAATAGTGAATTATTGCACTAATTATGTTTCAATAGCTTTGATAATAATTAGATGATTTTATTGGATTTAGATGCTCTAACAATCTTATTGGAGTTAATACAAAAATAATACTTCTAGTAATTGTATTTTTTTTTAAAAAAATTCAGCTTGTACCCTCCCATTGGGTTTTTACGATTTCCTTTTTTAGAGTCGATATGTGGGGCTATAAACAAACCAGTGCGCTCGACGAAAAATTTGAACTTAACTCGATTCATACTCGATCAAGTTTATTTAAATTATTAAATAAATAAATATGAATATTTTTTAACTCACAGAGAAGTTAAATGAACCAAACTTGAACAAAATTCAACTTGTTAATTTATGTTTATGATTAATTTATTTTTTATTCAACAAATAGCATGTTAAATATTTGATAGTAAACTCAATGATAGATAGCTCATATTATATATGATATATTACTTAAATATATATGATTAACTAAAACTTATTTAATTATGTATTTAATAATATTATTATATAATTTAAGATTAAAAATATTTTAAGATTAATTATTAAATATACATTTATTGGGCCATACGATAGCAATATACTTCAACCACAAACTAAGAATTCAACATTTCGACATGGTCCCTCTCAATATCTTAAATCAATTCATCCAAAATGAAATATGTCAATAAGTGCAATGTGAAATTCACAGCAATTATAAAACGATCCATCGAGTCGGTGTCTCTGGGTCCAACCAGGAGATCAAATTTTGCAAGAATATCACGTTGCATTCATATATATCCCTATGCAACGACAACTAAAGAGCGTTGACAACAAACCCATAATAAAAGAAAAATACAAACTACATGCATGTGCACAAATAACTCATACAATTTATTATTCTCATTATTAGAAATGCAAGTTAAGCACTAAGACACAGTATATTTTTTAGGAAATGGAAGACTCTTATGGATAACCCAAGTAAACAATGTATTGCCATTTGTGTAAAGTACCGTTTCAGTTACTCGGGGAAGAAGAAATGAACAACCCGACGAGGAAGTGAGAGAGAGATGAAGAAGTGGAAGTAAGAAGTCAAGGAAGCTGAAAGAGAAAGAATCCAACAATCAGAAAGTGGACGAGGGGGGAGGTGAAGCGAGAGGGTAGGGAAGCCGAATGGATACTTTGGTGTACAAATCTCGCATAGAAGATGCGACAGAGGTACAAATCTCACATAGAAGATGCGACAGAGACAAGAGTTACTTGTTGGAGAGTCGAACGACGCAAGTTAGGGCTCCCTTATAGTCGAAGGCAACAGACGAGATCTCTGTCAAGCATAGGAGGAGGAAGGAGCGCCGGAAGAGATCTTGTGCCCTAACCTACCAGCAAAAATGAAGAGGAGAGGAAGAAGCATCCTGGAAGGAGTAAGGGTTGAGTTTGTGCGTTCATGTGGGAGAGAAAGTCGAAGCCAGGCTTTTGATACGGATCTCTCGCATGTAGAGGTGATCAAACCGAAGAAGAAAGGGAGAACTTGCGTTCGGGGAAAGGTAGGTTTTTTTCAACTGAGAATAAGATTAATAAGAATTTAATTAATTAAGTTATTAAATAAATATTATATTAATTTATATTATATTTATAATTTTATTAATTAAACTTTTAACTTAAGTCCATTTAATTCAAGTACCAAATAAATGTTAAAATTTTAATTTTAATTGTATTTTTGAATAAATTAATAATATTTGATATTTTTTTAATCAAACTTAAATTTTAAAGCATTGAAATCTTAATAGAATAATACAAGAATGGTTGATAATTAAATAAAAATATAATAATTGAATATTTACAAATTTATAGGTGATAACTTAATAGAAGTAATACAAGTTAAGTGCAAGCAGATCTTCTATTATCCAGGTGAGTACTGAAGTTCTTATATTATGATAATATTTTATTTCTTCTCGACCACATGCATTTAATGTTACTGTTATCGTACTGCATACCCATGATTTATGGTTCTAATGAATTTTGTTCATATTGTAAGAATGACATGTGTGCTTAGTTTGTAGCTATTAAACTTTGTACAAGAATATTGATTATTATGCAAATGAAAATGAATATTTATTAATATGTAGTGTTATTGTATGATTGTATGTGCATAATTGACTATGATGGAGTCACTCATTTATGAAACTAGTGAGAAAACACTAAGGTAC
>NW_018164605.1:308175-312121 GCF_001263595.1 Phalaenopsis equestris | reverse complement strand
TAGTCGTTTCTCCCTTCCATTTCTTGCACCTCCATGTTTCCTAGGATCTTTGCCATTAATGACCCTTCTTCCCCTCTTATTTATCACACTCATCACGTTCGACCCTCCCCCGTGCATCCCGTCCTCGATTCACGCAATTCCTCTCTCACGTGCCCTAGTTTCCGACTGCTCCTAGTCGTTTCTCCCTTTCACTTCTTTCACCTCCTTCCTTCCTAGGATATGCCTTTACTGATCCCTCTTCCCCTTCTATTTATGCATGTTTTATTTTCCTAGGTCTAATCAGCTTTGTGTGATTTATGGTTTCAAGTTTGCCACGACTGCTTTCCCTCTCGAAAGGCTATAGCCGACGGCGAGAGGTGCTTCGGTTGTACTTCGCCTAAGGTGGTGATTACCCCACTCTACCATCGCTATCACCCATTCCTACACCCCCTCCAACAGGCCACGGGTCCCTCCCTTCCTGCCCAGCTCCTCTCCGAATGTTGTCGGCCTTCTTTGTGCCTTCCCCAGTTAGTCGCAGCACTTCCATGTTCCACCCAACCTGCTTCTAGTTGCTTTCTTTCGTTCCGGCGCCCTCCTTGTTCGTCCCCGCACCTCCGAACCTTCCCTACAGCCGTTGCCACCCCTCCCGGTGCCCACTCCAGCAGGTTGTTGTATCTGCAGCCTGTCCCCAGCACCACTCCAGCACTGACGCTCGCTCTGATATCGTCCTAGCCGCCACCCGCACTTCCCTGAACCTTCCGGCGGAGTCTCAGCTAGCCACAGACAATGTCCAGGACTGTTTATGCCCTCTTTAGTAACTATTTTTATTTGTTCTTGAGTAGTTGCTTCTTATTTTATGGCTACATGTTTGTGTTGTTTCTCGTCCAAGAGTCCGTGTTGTACTTTCTTTAAAATCAGCAATAAAATTGTGTTCTTTGAGTAGTTGTTTGGGTTAACTCCGGTATCACTTTAACCTATAGAAAACCTTGGCCCATATCTAAATGAATCTAGCTTAGCATTTGGGAAAATATGGTTAAATCAATTTGCATCAAGATATTGCATTTCATTCATGGTCTCACTTGTGTCTTTTCCTAGAGTTAGAGGAGCATGACTTTTCTATAAAAAGATTAATCTATTACAAACCAATGTGATAGCAATATTTAACAAGAAAGAAAAATTCAAGCAGCATACAAAATCCAATCAATTAAAGATCGAGCTGCAGTAAAACATTCCTAAAACTCAACTTCTTCAATCTAAGAGCTAGACAGATATTATTCAAGTTTTTCATAAAATTTTCTTGCAGGTACAAAACTCAACCAAACAAACAAAAAAAAAAACAGAAAATAGAATGACTTGCAGATATATAACCCGTCACAATAAGAAATTAAATAATTTTGCATGCAGATCAGTTTTGAGAAGCATACCTCCCTTGTAATTTGCCTTTGTTTATTAATATCCTCTGGAACAGGATAGCAATTTGCCTCAAACGAATCACAGATCTTAAGAATTTTGGCTTTTGCTTGCTCCCCTGAAAAGAATACTACAAAAACAGTCTTTTCTACCTGCATTAAAAAAAATTAGCGAATAAAGTTAAAGATAAATTTGGACAAAAGTTATGCCTATTTTAGAATTTCAGGACGCTGACCAAAATAGAAATAAGCATATCGCCCCAAAATTGTCATTTTATAACATTTCAAGACAACATACAACCATTATGTTAAATAAAAATCCATGCATATTTTCTAGAATAAAAAGTTATAGACAAAACAATAAAGTACAGCAGAATAAAAGTTCGCAGAACAACTAAAGAAAGAAGCATCAGACCATTTCACCAGATACTGGATCCAAGACGGGTTCCCCAGCCGGTTCATGATGAAAAAACATGTTGCCCCTTGTAGCTCGCATTCTCTCAAATCTTAAAGCTTTGGATTTACAAATTATCCCACTAATGAATCTCAAGCCAGATTTTTTAGAAAGTTCAGGCTGAATTTCCTTCAAAAAGAACTTTCAGTTTATATAATAGTAATTGAATTTCAATTTTTAATGAATGAGTTACTGATAGCACCTGTTCCAATAAAGATAGGATTCCCTCATCCTCTTCAGCAGTATACACATTTTCATCCATCTCTCTCTCAGATGGAGCCGCATGATTTTGTGCTGAAACAAGAAAGCCACCTGCCTGTTATGAAGAAAGTATGAGAAGGTAGAGGTAGTACGAACGAACATGGACATTGACACAAGACACGAACATAACACAGATATGAGAACATTACAAACTTGTAGAAGGTAGGGGGCGACAGATTTTTTCTTCTATGATTTATTACTGCAAATGGTATAATTAAAACATCCAATATCAATATTTTTATAAAAAATATCACACCACAAAATATAATATCAACCGCATCATATAAAAAACTTAAGGATCAACAAAAAAGACATTGGTTTAATTATAATTATACTTCTAATAATTTATCAAATAAACTAAATTGTTAATAGCACATCAACATTAGCATTAACCATGAGCAATGATTTAATAAAAATAAACATTAGAATGTACACATAAGATGCCAACATATAAAGTACTAGTCTTCAAAATGATCGCACAAAATATGAAAGCAGTTACGCATCACTAATTAAACAAATACACTTGGCACCGCGATCATCACATCAGAATTATAGCTTTGTCCTAGTCATGTCGCATGTCCAACTCTAATTTTGGAAAAAGAAAAACATCATCACAATTTCAGCATGTCAGGTTATCCCGTCTGCCTGGACATGAAAGGTATTTTGAAGAGCATATGTTAAATGGCTGTGATATCAAAAAAAGGTCATATTAAATAGAAAGAGAAAAAAAGTTACGAGAAGTTATCATGTGTTATGCAAAATTTGGTAGCTCAAATAATTTTGTAAAGCATTTAAAAACCTAAAAAAACGACCATAACAAATTGAATGACCATGCCACCACCAAGTCAACTTTCTTGATTTTTTAGACCTCATCATAATTTTTTCATCGATTAGTCTGCTCCTTTTGTTAGAACAAATGCCATTGAGATATTTATCCACTTTACAACTAAATAAGGAAAGAAGGGTGTTTTTTATTTATTTTAATTTACATAAATGTGTTGTCTTGAATTGATTAGGTTAATATGAGAATAGACCACGTATGAGGTTATCACTATAATTATATATCCCAATTATAATATAAATAAGGATTTCTCTTCATTAATATATAGGTTTTCCAGTTAATGCTTGCTTGGTGTTATTTATTCAGGTCCTGAGAAGCATGGTTTTGATTATTACAATTAGAGGTAGTTAACTTTTATTTATGGGAGGGTGCATTTTCTCTTATTTGTTAAGGGTGTTTCTTTGATACTTATCATAGGTTCCTTAGAAATTTTGTAGATTATCAGCCATCGCATTTCACATTCAATAACAAATTTTTTTTTTAATAATTTTAATGCTAATACTCAAATGTCATATGATGTATAGATGGCTTTTTGATGATGGACTGCATAATTTTTTAATTTTAAAATGATCCATATATAGTATAACTTGTTCCTCGAATACATTATAGGTTGTAAGGAAAATCATCTTCATGAAAATCATATAATATTAATATGTGATAAGCTTTGATCATTATAACACTTGTTTAAGACATTATGTATATTTGTGAGCGATGGATGTAATTTTAGTAGAACTGTTTTGTGATATGGGTAGTTACCAATTCCACAAAGTGAAAACTCTTTTATGAGCTATTAGATTCAATTAACGGTGAAAACCTTCATTTTATGTTGGGTACATAACACTCGGTTTCAATTACATGGGAGAAGAAACAAAAAATCAAAGAAGAAGAAACAAGGAGTCGAACAACTGAAGGGCGGGGAGGAATGGAAACGAGAGGTCGGTAAGCCAAAGGATACTTTCGCCCTATAAAGAGATGTGCTTGAGGGAGACAAAGGTGAGAAAA
>NW_018164605.1:301144-308075 GCF_001263595.1 Phalaenopsis equestris | reverse complement strand
AAGAGATGTGCTTGAGGGAGACAAAGGTGAGAAAATCTTACTTGGGATTCAAACAGTGTGAGAGACGTCATAGCCGAAGACGAGGAGGCCTGAGAAAGTATCAGCGTCGAGTTTCAAGAGGTTCAGTGCGAAGGACGAAGGAGCAGTGGAGGAGAACCTGCGCCCTAGCCTATCAGCGAAGAACAAGAGGAGAGGAAGAAGCATCGTAGAAAAGGAGAAGGAAGGGTTGAGTTTGTGCATTCGTGTGTGAGAGAAAGTCAAAGCCAGGCTTTTGATCCAGAACTCTCGCGAGCAGAAAGAAGTTCACTCGTGCACAGTGAGCAGAGTAGTGATTTCTCGTGCGTGGAGTAGGGAGATTGGCTTTATAAAAGTAAGTTTATTTATTTAATTATTTAAAAATTATTATCTATATAATATATGTTTATTATTTAAAGTTTAAGTGAATTTCATTCTGGTACTAAAATAGAGTTATGGTTTTAATTTTAAATATAAATATTAATTTTGATTATAATAATTAATCTTAAAAGTTTAAAGTACTGAAATCTTAGTTAAAATAGTGTGATACATCTATAATTCTTATATAAATTAAAACACATTCAAGTAATGTGATAATTGAATATTTTATATTTTATAGGTGATAATTTGATATAAGTAATACAAGTTAAGAGCAAAAAGATTATCTATCATCAAGGTGAGCACTCATGTTCTCATACTATGGTGATATTTTACTTCTTATGGACCAAATGCATTTAATAGTACTATTGAAATTACTGCAAACTCGAGATTTTTAAATTCTAGAGAATTATTGTTCATATTATAAGAATGATACGTGTGCATGACATTATATAAATTATCATTTGAATAATTTATAAGTATATTACTTGACAAGAAAATGAGAATGAAATATATTGTCAGTAAATAAGTAATTTTGATAGAATGTTTGTATGTGCATGGTTGACTATGATGAACTCACTCCTTTATGGCACTAATCGGGGATCACTAAGGTACCCGTGAACGTATATGAAAAAACATATTGATATTGAAGTACTTTAAGTGATACAATTTTTTGACGATGCTCCTGTGAAGATTATACATATATAAAATAATATTTGAATGCTATTGATATAATAATATTCATTAATAGCATCTCAAATGTTAAATTTGATTTATTAAAGGTTTAAGTGACACGTTTTTTTTTTTTTTGTATTGTTGTAGTTTAGGAATATGAATGTTGTATAACTTGTTTAGCTGATTGTTATTTTAAATTAACTTTTCAAATGAATTAGCGATTAAAAGAAGAATGATAGAAGTGTTAATATTTATAAAAGACGCGAACAACCAGCAATAAAGTAAATTTAAATATATTATTTTAATTTAATCAGATTAGTGTCTCTTTCATTTATTAATAATTAGTTGCAGTAAATAAATATAGAAAAATTAATGCCCACCGTCTGACATTCTGTTCCCACCTTGGTTAATTTCAAGTCTCAGGTAGGGTCGTGACAAAATTGGTATTAGTTTGAATATTTAAGATTAATTAATGTAATCTTGATGAAAGAGATAATAGGGTCATTATAAAAAAATTTTAATAATAATAATAAAATTTTAAGTTAACTCAAATTAATAAGTATACCCATTCAAACATAAGGTTACACTATAAGTTATAGAAAAGGGGAGTCTGATATAAACTTTATGGATATCTAATATTGACCTCCTTAATGGGAAATGACTAGAGATTTGTTTATAAATTTTGAGGACGAAATTTTTGTAAGTAGGAAAGATTATAGCGCCCAATTTCAATAACCCGGGAGAAGAAACGAGGAGTCGGACAATCGACGGGGGAGCAACGGAAATGAGAGGTTGATAAGCCGAATGATACTTTCGTCGTATAAGAGACACTCTTGAGGGAGGCAGAGGAGAGAAAAACTTACTTGGGAGTCAAACAGTGCGGGAGATGTCCTAGCACGCGACGAGGAGGCTTGAGGAAGTATCGACATCGAGCTTCAAGAGGTACGGTGCTAAGGAGGAAGGAGCGGTGGAGGAGAGCACGTGCCCTAGCCTACCAGCGAAGAAAAAGACACAGCATCATACACGAGGAAGGGTTGAGTTTGTGCGTTCGTGTGGGAGAGGAAGCCGAAGCCAGGCCTTCGATCTGAAACTCTCACGAGCAGGAAGAAACTTCCTCGAGCACGGTAGCCTGCCTTCTATCTGAAACTCTCACGAGCACGAAGAAGCTTCCATGAGCATAGTAGGCGAAGTCGTGGTTTCTCATGCATGAAGTAGGGTGACCAGCTTTATAAAGATAAGTTTATTTATTTAAGTTCTTTAATAAGTAATATATATTATGTATAAGTTTATTATTTAAATGTTAAACTTAAGTGAATTTCATTTTGGCGCTAAAACAACGATTAGCGTTTTAATTTTAAATATACAAATTAATATTCATTAATATTAATTTTGATTACAATAATTAAACTTAAACATTTGAAGTAATGAAACCTTTGTTAAAATAGTGTGATATAAAAAAATTCATAATTAAATTAAAACACAATTAAGATGATAACTGAATATTTTATATTTATAGGTGATAATTTGATATAAGTGATACAAGTTAAGAGCGAATCGTCTATCATCGAGATAAGTACTCGTGTTCTTAAACTATGGTGATATTTTACTATGGTGATATTTTGCTTCTTCCAAACCAAATGCATTTACTAGTAACTATCAAGATTACTGCAAACTCGAGATTTCTAGTGAATATTTGTTCATATTGTAGGAATGAAAAATTATCATTTGAATGATTTATAAGTATATTATCGGGTACGTAAATGCAAATGAAATATATTGTCAGTAAAAAAGTGATTTTTATAGAATGTTTGCATATGCATGGTTGCTTATGATGAAGTCGCTCTTTTATGATACTAATGGGAAAATACTAAGATATCAATGCATGAATATAAAAAAAGAAATTGATATTGAAGTACCTTAAGTGATATAATTTTTAGACAGTGCTCTTGCGATGATTGTACAAGTATAGAAGATATTCGTATGTTATTGATATAGTAAGATTCATTGATAGCATCTCGAATGTTAATATTGATTTATTAAAAGTTTAACTGACATAAATTTTGTTTTATTTATCATTGTATTATTGTAGTTCATGAATATGAGTATTCACTGGTTCGGTTAGTTCATTATTATTTTAAACTAACATTTCAGGTTAATTAAGTGATTAAAACATAAATGATAGAAGGATTAATATTTATAAAAAACACGAATAACCAGTAACGACGTAAATTTAAATATATTTTTTTAATTTAATCTGATTAGTGACTATTATATTTGTTAATAGTTAGCTCTAGTAAATAAATATACAAAATTTAATCCCCACCATCTGATTTTTTGTTCCAACCTTGGTTAATTTTAGTTCGAGGCAGGATCGTGACAGAGAAGATATATGTGCTATTATGATGAATGAATGATGAGCCACCTCCGTACATACGTAAATGAACATACTTGAGGTAGTTCACATGACCATATTGGGTTTTAATTTTAAATATACAAATTAATATTAATTAATATTAATTTTGATTATAATAATTAAACTTAAAATCGTTGTTTTAGCGCCAACATTTGAAGTATTGAAACCTTTGTTAAAATAGTGTGATATAAAAAAATTCATAATTAAATTAAAACACAATTAAGATGATAATTGAATATTTTATATTTATAGGTGATAATTTGTTATAAGTGATACAGGTTAAGAGCGAATCGTCTATCATCGAGATAAGTACTCGTGTTCTTAAACTATGGTGATATTTTACTTCTTCCAGACCAAATACATTTACTAGTACTATCAAGATTACTGTAAACTCGAGATTTCTAATGAATTTTTGTTCATATTGTAGGAATGAAAAATTATCATTTGAATGATTTATAAGTATATTATCGGGTACGTAAATGCAAATGAAATATATTGTCAGTAAAAAAGTGATTTTTATAGAATGTTTGCATATGCACTTGCATATGCATGGTTGATTATGATGAAGTCGCTCTTTTATGATACTAATGGGGAAATACTAAGATATCAATGCATGTATATAAAAAAAGATATTGATATTGAAGTACCTTAAGTGATATAATTTTTAGACAGTGTTCTTGCGATGATTGTGCAAGTATAGAAAGATATTGGTATGTTATTGATATAATAAGATTCATTGATAGCATCTTGAATGTTAATATTGATTTATTAAAAGTTTAAATGGCATAAATTTTGTTTTATTTATCATTGTATTATTGTAGTTTATGAATATGAGTATTCACTGATTCGGTTAGTTCATTATTATTTTAAACTAACATTTCAGGTTAATTAAGTGATTAAAAAATAAATGATAGAAGGATTAATATTTATAAAAAACGCGAACAACCAGTAACGAGGTAAATTTAAATATATTTTTTAATTTAATCTGATTAGTGACTATTATATTTGTTAATAGTTAGCTCTAGTAAATAAATATACAAAATTTAATCCCCACCATCCGATTTTTTGTTCCAACCTTGGCTAATTCTAGTTCGAGGCAGGATCGTGGCAGGGAAGATATATGTGGTATTATGATGAATGAATGATGATCCACCTCCGTACATACATACATGAACATACTTGAGGTAGTTCACATGACCATATTGATGCACAAATGCATTAATCATTACAGTTGAATATTTTTAGGATGTGAGATCCCATAATGTTCGTGAACTCCTACAACCAGGGAAAGACCTTATTTTTTGGGATGACTGTTGAAGAAGGAAAGAATAGAATGAAAATTCTCCCCTCACCTAAACCTCAATCCTTAGCTAGTAGTCAAAAATAGAGGTAGGGGACCTTTGGCAAGTGAGCTCGATAGAACAGTTCAACAAGTAAGTTTGACAGAAGAAGATGGTCAAGTTTTTTAAAAAAGATAAGGTTGGACCTTCTGAGCTCGGGAAATCTACTAACACGTGCCTTGGCCCATGAAAGTCGCTTATGAGTATACATTTAGTACTTCAATTTTTTTAGTTCTTTGATTAGAGATTGCGAAAAGAACAAGAGAATGAATAAATTAAGGCTTTATAATATTTGAATTACTTTATGCGCATTGTGTCTATAGCTCAGACAGCAAGTGAAGAAATGCATATTCAATTTGGTTTGAGGTGAACTTTTCTCTGCCTGGGGGCATTCCAGCTATGATTGTGGGGAGCTTGGCTTCTGTCACTCACTCCCGAGTCACTTTGGGAAAGGCCAATTGTTCCAAATGAGTGGACAATTTTTCTAGAGAGAGCATGCTTATGTAGGTAAAATGAATTGTGAGCAAAGCAACGACTTAGCAAAAAATATAATTTCACTTCCTTATAAAGTCAAACAGCGCATCAATCCGTAGTAACGAATTTAGATTAGCGAAGTTGATACACATTCTCCATTTATTATGTGTTTTTCGCACCATCAGTATATTAGTTGGTCAGTCTGGATATTGCGCATCTTTGATAAAAATTGCATCAAACGGCTTCTCGACATCATTTCGAATTAGTTCGACCAGTGTGGTTGCTATAGCTCTCATTATTCGCTTAACTGTCTTGACTCCCAGCTTCATGTTGAGTCTATGGCAAACAATGTCAAGGTTAAATCCATGCATCTCGTTGGCCATCCAAGCGAACACGTCGCAATGTTTTTCAAGACTATTTAAATGATCTTGGTGTTCCTTGCTAAAACCTGAGCTGATTTGGAAAGTTCTACATGTTTCCTCCTCGAAAATAGGCACATGTTTTGTGATCTCAGTAGCTTTTAGGCTATTGCCTTTACTAATAATGAGTTGGAGCAAGTCTTGTTGCACATTCTCTAGAGCTCGTAGGTAACAAATTCTGGACTGAGCTAGATCACCTATGATGGTGGTAATACGTCTTGCGCCCATAAACTTTATTGCCACATGATAGGTTAAAGTTACAGCCTTGAAAGTGTTGAGCAAAGGCCTGCCAAAGATGACGTTGTAAGTGAGCAAGGGGCGGTGTCCACCACTACAAACTCAACTAATATGGTGTATTGTGTTTCTTCTTCTACCCAAGTCACCGGCAAGAAAATCATCTCTCATGTGTTTTTTTTTTCTTTTTTCAGAGAATCTGTACAGTGGACAGAAGGTTGGTGCAAGTTCGACATCAATTATGCCCATCTTCTCAAAAAATCTCTTGAACAGAATGTTAACATAGCTACTTGTGTCAACTAGGATACTTCTGATGTGGTTGTTCGAGAGTCTCAGTGACCACAATGACCTCATTGAATGGATTTTCATCAGCGGGTGGGTTGGCATCTATAAAAGTGATGAGTGGATGGATCAGGATCGTCGACTGAGCTATATAACGATCGGGTTGACTTCTCCAGTCTTTATTTGCTTCAAATTGGATCGTCGTGAGGCCACAAGTTTGTTTCCTCCAAATATAGCAAGTACGAATCCAACGATGTGTAACACTCTCACAGGGAGGAGTTCATTTCTTGCATCCTTAGTAGTTAATTTTCCTTGCCTTTGGTGTTCGTCTCTAGAGCTATAAATCGTTTAGCTTCCCTGTCCAAATCACTTCTTTGATGAGGCTTTGCATGTCACATTCTTACATGTCGTGTCCATAATCTCGATAGTAAGCACAATAATTGTTCAAGTCATGCTAATGACTTCCTTCTTGCATCGGCAAGGACTTTTTGAAGTACTCTTCGTTATGAATGACTTTGACGACTTCAATCATAGACATTATTACTAGCAATACTTTTTCCAAAGGGAAATGAGGTGGTTCCTATCTCCTCTCTAGTCTTCTTCCGACCAATCCTCTGTCGGGAGAATCTCGTTCATGATGGCTAAATTACCTTTCTAAATAATTTCGAGAAATCCTTTGAACAAATCGATTTCTTGGGTTC
>NW_018164605.1:287083-301044 GCF_001263595.1 Phalaenopsis equestris | reverse complement strand
ACGATTTCTCCGTGTAGCGGGTTCTCCCATCTTCATGGAATCGCGAGACCCCGCGCGGCTTAGTGAGGTTTCGCGGGGCTTCGACCCTGCAGTTTCGAGTGCCCCCCTTCGGGGCGTTGTTCCACGCCCATATTCGGTCGTTGTTCAGACGCCCTGCGTCATTCACACTCACCATACATTTCAAGATGATGAATCCATTTAAGGCGTGGATCCCATATTGTTCATGGGCTCATACAACCCAATGAGAGGCCTATTTTTTTCATAAAAGTATTGAAGAAGAAAATATGGAATGGAAGTTCTCCCCTCTCATAAATCTCGATTCTTAGCTAATAGTCAAAGATAGAGTTGGGGAGGAGAAAATGAGACAAATGTAGATAATTTGATAGATTGATCGATTGGGGTGGTCCTCTCCTCCAAAGTGGGGGATGCTTTAATTTATCTCTATTCTCCTGCTTTCTCCCTCCTACCCTTCCGCTGACAGGGGGGAAAAGAGAAAAACCAAAATGTAGAAGATGGGGACGTGGATGTCAGACGGCTCTTAATTATATGTGAGCACGTGTCCGTCCTTGAATGACGTCCTCCATGTCGATGGTTTGCAAATCTTGTGGAGCAATTTCGGAGGGCTAAATAAGTCACTTCAGCAAGTGAGCTTGGCATACCAATTCGAAAAGTAAGCTCAGCATACCAGTTCAACAAGTGAGCTCGGCAGAAGAAGATACCCGATTGTTTTGTATAGGGATCGTGAAATATGCTAGCGTATGCTTTGGTCCATGGAAGGTACTTATGAGCATGCAATTAAAAAATTGTAAATCATCATAAACAATTAGTAATTTTGGTCATTCATGCCATGCAATATTTATCTAACCTAATATTATAATGATATTTGTTCAATTGAAATTAAATTGTTAATTGTGTCACTTTTACTACTCATGTTGCATGTTTTGTATCTTATCGTTTACGCTTTAACAAAGAAAAAATATTTACAATGTTTACATGATAAGTGCCTTCTAGGTTCACATTTCTCATAGCATATCCCGTTAAGTTTGATGAGCTGAGACTATGGGAGTAGATATTTCAGCAATCACTAATTTATTGATTCAATATTTATATCAAATTTGTCGTTGGGTTTTGGGTTACTATAGATACAGTTGCTTGTTTTATTTTCTATCCACTAGTTGTTTCTTACTTCCTTTGACGAAATACCACCAAGGGAATATGATGATGCATAAGATTCCATATCTTATATCTATGATTATACATTTTTTGCTTACATACATTTATGCATGTGCCTTTTCTTATTGAATACGAAACAAGTATATCTAGTCTTGACTCTTAAGGTTTATATTATAAATAGAGATTAAATTCATTCATCATATCATGCATTCTAGGGTATTATACCATTTTTGGAATGACAATAACTCTTATTAAGTTGGTACAGATGTCAGAACACGAAGTAGTTACAAACCTTGTTATGTACTTGTTTAATCTCAGTACGAGAAATATCCTATCTTAAAAAAATGATGAAAGTATAATGGTTCTGGATTAGCTTTGTAAACCTAAAAAACAGGAGATTAACAATCTGCAGGGAAAAATGCACTTAAGAAATCGAGTAGAGAAAATGACAACCCAGGAAAAATATTTTAGCAGTATTTACATGCATACCACACAATTCTTATGCATTTACATATCTAACACTAAACATTCATACCACTCAAATCTTTAACATCACATTAAAAATCCCACAATCACTATCTTTTCTGAAGTAAAAGACACATTTTCATGCGTATGTTTATGACACCAAAGTGTTACAAGCGTTAATATCAAACTTTTAAGTGTTGGATATGTAAATAAATAAGAACTGTGTGGTATGTATGTAAATTTCCCAATATTTTATGGAGAAATCATCACAGCAAATTATGATCAAAATTTAAGCACCTTCTCCAAAACCAACTTAAACTCCAGAAGTTCATTATATGTCTGTTGCAGTTTTTCACCATTTGTATTCATTTCAAGAAGTTCAGCCTCATGCTCACCCAGTAGAACCTAAAACCAAGAGAATATGTATCTTTTATAGGCCTTCTGAATATAAAGCATAAATTGACAAAGTAGAAGGGACATTTATATACATATCACCGAGGTAATAACATATCTAGCACCTAAAATTTGATTTTTACATTTATACCACCCAAATCTTTCATATCACAAAAAAATATCACTATTTTAATTTTAAAAAAGTGAAATACACCTTTTCATGAATAGGTAAGGTGGCATATATGTAGAAACTGAAGTTTAGGTGCTAGATATGTAACTATATAAGAATTGAGTGGTATGCATGTAAATCTTTCAAAGTAAAATTTGAACTTCGGCAATAACCTCTAGTTGCTCTAAATGAACATCTGGTTGCAAAGCTGGGCGAGCCAAAATTGCAAGGTTGGCCTTGTTTATCTGATCACTAAAAAACCTCAACTTCCGTGACATCTCCCCGCAACGCTTTACCTGTTTTGAACGCTCATTTGAGAAACTAAGCCAGAAAAAAGGAATAACGAGTTGAGTGATAACAAGTAATTATTGAAACATCATTCCAAGTTCCAAAGTATTATTATTTTTGTGAGATTTAAGAAAAGTGCAGGATAATTTTATTAATAGAAAATGGAGACATAAATACATATTATAAGTCCTAAATAAAAGGAAAAGTATAAATTCATAAATAGACCAACACGAAAATACATAAATATGGAAACAGAAAATAAAAGAAGCAAATAAAAACTAATAATAGTTGCAACAGTGATTACCCTAATAATTAGAATAATAAATCTAATACTCTCCCTCAAGTTGAAGTATAGATGTCTATCATGTTCAACTTGGATTTGAAATCATCAAAAAATAGCCGGGAAAGATTCTTGATAAAGATATTTGTCAATTGACCATTGGATGGGATAAATGGAATACAAATATAATCTGGATCGAGTTTCTCCTTAATAAATGTCTATCAATCTCCAAATGTTTGGTCAAATCATGTTGGACCATATTATGGGCAATAATAATAGCAACTTTATTATCACGGAATAGTTGGAGAGGAGCAAAGACTAGCAAACGCAATTCACGAAGCATGATCCTTAAAAAAAGGGCATCACAGGTACCCAGGGACATGAAGCCAAATTCAACTTCAGCACTGCTCCATGCCACAACCAATTGTTTTTTGTTTTTCCATGTCATAAAACTTTCCCACATGAATGAGCAATATCTTGAGGTAGATCGTCAATTATAGACAGATTCAACTCAATCTGCATCTGTATAAACAACAATAGAACGAGATGTGTGGCTCGAGAAAAACAAATCTGAGCCCGGAAGGACTTTTAAGTCGTGAAGGATCTTGCAGACAGCTCAAAGAAGATGCTCATAGGGATCATGCGTGAATTAACTCACAATACTTACAACATGACAAATATCGGGGCGGGTATGGGCGAGGTAAATAAGTTTTCCCACAAGTCGTTGGTAGTGAGTCTTGTTCACCGGAACCACATTGAGAACATCAGCTAATTTCACATGAGAATCCATTGAAACCGCCACTGGTATGCAAAGGAGAAGGTTTTTCTCTGTTAATAGATCAAGCACATATTTGCGTTGAAACAGACAAATGCCCTGAGATGATCGAGCAACTTCCATTCCTAAGAAGTACCGGAGTGACCTCAAGTTTTTCATTTTAAAAGAAGTAACTGGAATACCTTTTAGAGACTCCAATGCCGGTATATCATCACCTGTGAACACAATATCATCGACATAGACAATAAGGATAGCAATTTTTCCACTGGAGGAATGTCGAAAGAAGAGAGTATGATCTAATTGACCTAAGAAAACCCATGACCCATTACCACCTTTGTGAACTTGTCAAACTAGGCCATTGAGGAATGCTTTAGTCGTAGAACGACTTCCAAAATCGACACACTTGTTTCAGGGGAACAGTAGAGTTAAAGCTTGGAGGGAGACACATGCACACCTTCTCTGTGATATCCCCATTTAGGAAAGCATAGGTTGGTAGGGAAACATGACACCAATATAGTTAATGGAGTTCTAAGGTTATGAGTTTTATTGGAAATATATAGATGAGATCGGTGGCAGCAAGCACAGCATCATTCCAAAACCTTTTCAGGATATTAGATTGAAACATAATAGAGCAAACTACTTCTAGAAGATGTTAGTTTTTTCTATCGGTAACTCCATTTTGTTTAAGCGTGTCCGTACATGAGCAATGATGGAGTATGTCCTTACTTACCAAGAACTCACCTAAAATAGAATTAAAAAAAAATCACGATCATTGTCAATTCAAAGGACTTGAATCGAAGTTTTGAATTTGGTTAAAATGAAGAAGTGAGTTTTTGAAGGTGATAGCAGCTTCATTTTTATCTTTTAAGATATAAACCCAAGTCATTCGAGTGTGGTCATCAATTAAAATAAGAAACCACCGTTCATTAGTATGGTTGGAAGTGCGAGAGGGTTCCCACATGTCACTATGAATAAGGAAAAAGGGGGCGAAAGACGTGTAAAGATGGGAAGGATAAGAAACGCGATGATGTTTAGATAATTGATAAATCTCACATTTAAAGTTAGCAAAATTTTTATTAGTAAACGTCGCTGGAAACAATTATTTTAAATATTGAAAATTGAGATGACCCAAACGAAAATGCAAAATAATAAAACATTCAATAAATTGAGAAAAAATACAACTATTAGGAGAAGTGCCCTCGTTCATTGTGTCTTTCTCTTGAAAAAAGTAGACCCCAGCTACTTTTTTAATAGTTCTAATCATTTTTCCCTAACGATGACCCTGAAAGACATGAACATCAGAAGAAAAATTGGCAACACAATCAAAGTCATAAGTCAACTTACTAACAGACAACAAGTTACACTTCAACAAAGGGACATATAACACAATACAAAGTTAGACCGGTTGTTAACACAACGTATTCTTTACCAGCAATAGAGTGATAGGAGCCATCAACAATTTTTGTTATATCTTTCCCAGAACATGGATAATATGTTGAGAAAACTTGAAAGCATCCAATCATGTGGTTTGTGACTGAATTAGTGATACATGAACTAGAAAAAGGTGTGTTATACGAGTGATACATTGACTGACGTGAGAGGTTGACGGGTCGGAAATGAACTAATTGGATCCAAGCAGTTTAATTAATTGCTCCATTTGACTCATAAGAGAGTCGGGTGATTCTGAAGTATTCCTAATAGGACCTAATTATACCGTACTAGAATCAAATATTGTAGTGAGACCCTTGACAGAGAAATATTTGGCTAAAGGTTTGTATGTCAATTTCCCATGAAGTTTCTAACACTTTTCTCGAGTATGGTTGGGCTTGTGACAGTAATCACAGGTAGACACAGTGGCTCGAGGAGGGTTTGATAAGTGTTAAATACTATTAGTGGTCAAAACAAATGATTCACATGAGGTGGAAGTGTCGAGCATGACAATTCTCCGGCTCTCTTCGCGTCAAATTTCTGTGAAAGGAGCACGACTGGAAGGAAGGGGATCCCGGCCAAGGATACGACCCCGGATTTCATCAAGATCTTTGTTAAGGCCTGCCAGAAATAAGAACATTCGATCTTTTTCTATAATTTTTTTAAAGGGGGAAAGGTCTGCAGATGATTCTTGCATGCAGTCATAATAGAAGTCACATTGCATCCATAAGGCCACTAAATTATTGTAGTATTAGGTCATTGTCCTCGATCTTTGTTTTGCCTCACGGATCTTCTTGGAAACCTCATAAAGCTGGCTAGAGTTCTCTAAATCTGAGTAGGTGTCTTGAACTGCAGTCCATAGGGACATATATGAACAACCAATCGCAGCCTCCATAGAGCTCATCAGCACCAACATGCAAAATGACCATAGAAGTCTCCACTTCTCATGCTTCATACGTCGTGTCAATTTCAGGAGGTTCACCAATCACATCTTCTGCGTCCCTTGACGAACAAAGGCACAGCTTGGGACCATCGGAGAAAATTAAATTCGTTCAATTTATGGATGGTGATTAATAAGTTCATGTGGTTTTTCGATCCTCCGATCTGCGTAGGAATTGAGGTCGGTGTCGATCCTCTGATGGATACAAGTACGCCATCAGGAGGTCGGTGGTGAAGGAGTCCGCCATTATTCCAATGGAGCCAAAGGTGATTTTGGTTTGCCGAGACATAAAAAGATTACGGTGGCAGAAAGAAAATCACGGCAGAACTTTGCAGGAAGGTATTTTCTGCAGTTGATGATGTTGGGAAAGCTCTCACAAGAGAGCTCGCAAGAGACAGCTCACGCTGGATAATTAGTTGGCGGGAGAACTCACGGGAGATTCTTATGGGAGACTTTTCCACGAGAGCGGCTGGGAGAAGGAACCGACAGTAATGTGATAATGGCTTTATCATGGGAGAAAGAATCGACAACAGGTAAAAACACAGGAAGAGTCGGCTACTAAGGTTAGATCCTTGACTCTGATACTATGTGAGATTTGAGAATAGAGCAGGACAATTTTATTGATAAAAAAGAGGAGTATAAATACATATGACAAGTCTCAAATAAAATGAAAGGTATAAATTCAGAAATAAACCAACAAAGAAATACATAAATATTAAAATGAAAAATAAAGAAAGCAAATAAAAGCTAATAATATTTGTAGCAGTAATTAGCCTAATAATTAGGAAAATAAATCTAATAGTTTTCATATATTCTACTGATTCATCTCATTTATTTGTTAAGTTTACTTACTTTTATTACCAACATCTTTGACAATGCTCTCTGAAAACAAAAATGAAAGGTTTCTTAAGTTGCACCGGTAACATTGAAAAAGAAACTGGAAAGTCAAGGAAAAAAAAGTATTTTAACAAGAAACAACCTTTTTAATATAGGGGCATTTACATATATACGACCAAATTCTTATGTATTATATAATACTTAAACATTGATTTATACATTAAGACCACCCAAATTTTTTATATCACATCAAAAATGCACTATTTAATCTTTTAAAAAGTGAAATGCTCCTTTTCATGCATAGGTAAGATGGAATATATGTAAAAAATTAAAGTATATGTTAGATATGTAAATATATAAGAATTGAGTGTTATGCTTGTAAATCTTCCTTTTATGTAATAGTGTTTACAACATTGAATCTTAAAGAATTCGTGTAATAATAGTAATATCTGCATAAATTGACCGCTAAAACTGCTCATACAAGCCAATAGATAAAATGATAGTAAGGAATTATGAGCAAAAAGACATCAAATAGTTCTCATAAGAATACTGACATTCAATACTAACCATCTTGTCTGTTGTCTTCTCTATTGAGTCAAAAAATAGGGTAAGAAAATCAACTGATACTTTCAAATCCTTTTTTAACATATTAGATTTTGGGGGAAAAAAAGAGGCATTTTTTGCAAATGTGACTTAATAATCTTAGTGCCCACAAAATGGGAAAAAAAATACTTCAAAATTACAAGAGGTGAATTGAAGACGGCCATCAAATACAAAATCATGTTTGACGCCGACGACAAGTCTAATTAAATATTCTACTCATTTATTTAACATTTTTATTTTAGAAATAGTTGAATTTTGTTTTATTAGGCTTATTTTCTATCTTGCTACTTTCATTATGATTATTTTTTGGTGCAAATGAGCCATTGCTTTATTTTCTTTTAACCAAAGGGCCCATTCACTATAAATTACGATTTTAAAGACTAGGTTAACATAGCGATTCAATCTTGAATAAAATTTTGAAATGTTTACTCTCTAAGCCACCAATTATTCTCCTCCATCTCCAATTTTCAACTCTCTTTTTACTTGTCACTCTAACTATCTATCTTACTCTCTCATTCTCATTAATTACCAATATGTTAAGTAGTCGATATAGCGTGGCACCAACATCGCATGTTGATCCTTATAAACCTGCCTCCATGTCCTCCGATACCAAGTTATTGATCTGAGTCAACCAAGACTTTGTTTTCATCAGTTGCATTCAACTGGCTCAATTATTTGGTTCCCCCACACCTTCATTTTTTAGCCACTGCACTCATGCACTCCACCTAGGCCCAGCAAACACTAAACATATCTTTACACTAGGTTGCACTCACTCCGTTTAAAACCATTCCCGCAGCTCCTCTCACCAGATATATACCAAGCAATTTTCTCATGCGTGATCAAACACCTCTCCTCTTGTTTACACGTTTTCAATGCAAAAGTTCTCGGACACCGTATGATGCAACATAGCTCACTCTGCTAGCAAGTCCTCGCCTGCCTATTACACATGTCACTTACTACATTTGCCCATGTCATTATATTTGTATAGAACCACTCGCAAGTTCCTTGTCCTCAAATACTCTGATTGCTTGTTACCCACCACAACAAAAATCCTACCATGACTATCTTCCTTCAGCCACATCCGAATCATTCAAGAAGAGCTATAAATGAATCAAATGTTTAACAAGCTACTGATGGCTCAGCTTGATAAGAGCATGTTCATGAATGTTTGATTAGATATTTGAATAAGCTTAACCACTTTTACAAAAAATTTGGTTATTAAATGAATAGGCTTAAATAATTTAATTGTTTGATATTTATGATTAAGAACAACATTATTAAAGGCTTGCAAGTAAACTCATTTAGAAGTTTAATTAAGGCTCAATATAATATCCAATATAAAGTAAAACATAATTAATTTAATAACCGATGTAAATTTATAAATAAATATTTAATTTAATTTAAATAAAATTTTAAATATTATTAACAAAATGCATCTTTATTTATAACTAAATAAAAAACCAAATTATAAAATAATTTAAATACTAATTATATATATAGAAAAAAGTTTGCTTTATATTTAATCTAAAAAATTCACATTCATTGTTCACAGGGACAAACTTCAATGTTCACTATCATTGTTTCTATTAATTTATAAAATTTCTGAAGCTGCTCCGCGCCTAATCCCACTATGGCTCCTAACAAAATGAGGGAATTGTGTAACATTTTATTCTCCTATTTATAGACAAAGGGGGGGTAATAGGTTAAGTTACATTTATGCTCCTACTTGAGTAGGGACTGCGCAGGTTATTCTAAGTATTTCAGTCTTGTTGGCCCAGGGCCTTACTGCTCTCGAGCTTGGCTGACTAGGATTGGTTGGACTTCGTCAAGCATTGTCGGTCGGTTGGATCTGATAGGCGCTGGCAGTCAACTGTCCTATCAAAGTTTTGGCGAGTGTACATTTGGGAGCAAGCGGCTCGATTTATGTTGTCAAAAGGCTAGAATCGTAGATGTTATTGTTTGGCTCATCTTATACTGACCATGCGTCGAAAGAACTGATCAATCAAGTCTGACAACCATCATGTATAATGATCAATGACCATTGATTCTTATCAAAAAACTCCTATCAACAAAATGAAGCTAGGATGTCGAGCAGAAGGTGAATTATCGTAATCCGGCAGATAGTCTGCCCTTAGACGAAGAGATTTTAGATGAAGGTTGTTGGCCATCCCCTGTATGGCCATAAGATATGAGGAATTGTTCACTTCTCTGGGCTTGATTGAATTGAGGTGTTAGGTTTGGGTGATCCTCATCCTTGTAACTGTTAGTTTTGAGTCTGATTCTTTTGATCGGGCATCCGGGTCCCCCAGATATTCTGCTAGTGGGTTCACCCTTTGATATTCTTTTTCTCCTAGACCATTGGATCTTCTCAAGATTTGTGCTAACATAATTATGTGTACACATACATTGTTTCCATTTAATAAAAACAATTCCCAAAGCTACTCGACTCCTAACGCCATAACTCCTATAAACATCGAGTCTCAGATTGTTTAGAGGCTTAACATAGAAAATTTTAAATAAGAAAAAGGAAGAGCTCAATTGTGTGAGACTGTAACCCTAATTGGACATGCAATGTTTCCAATAATGGTGAGATCTAGAGGGTGAAAGTAGCTGGCAGGACTTAACAAACTAGTTCAAAATATTGCTAAATTAAAATTATATTTTTTAATGTTCAATAAGGCTGAATATGCTTAGCTTGATAAGGGTATGTTCATATTTCTAGACATGCTACTCATTTAAAGCTTGACAGTTGCAAAATTAGCAAAACTCAAGCCAAGCTCCTACCAATCTTGAAGAAGCGTGAATTTAAATATAACAAGCTATTTCACTATCAAAAAACTCAGTTTGAGCTTGGATTGAGCTCGAACAAGTTCTTGATAAATGAGCTCGAGCTTGAACAGTAGGCTCGGCTTCATTCGTTTGCAGCCCTATGTTCAACAGCATTCCCAATCCCTTATATAAGGGGTGGAAACTAGATATATGGCAGTTTTTTTTTTTGTTATGCGTAGTAGACTCGACATCCATTCATCTTTCAAAAATGTAAAAAACTTTAAGGACTGAAGAATTTCATTTATTCAAACCTATGGATTCATGCAGCTCAATTAGTCCCTTCATATTTATAAATTCCTCAATTATTAGTCCATTCTTCTTTTTCATGCAAATCTATCATATAAAAGCCGAGTGCCCGCCTACTGGTTGCTTGCTGATTTAACCTTTTGTGAATGAGAGTACCATTAAATATAATGTGTTTGAGTTATTAGAAGTAGGACCATGTTAAACTCACTACCAATCACTATAAACTAACACAAACTAATCCTCAATATGACAGTGAAATAACCACAGCCCAAACTAATAAAAATTGTTGTTTGCTCGTGTTAGCATAGACTATCATAAGACAAACACGCTGTACTATAATATAGCAGTTTAACACAGATAAATGACAGGAAGTTGGACATAATTTCAAGGAAAATACGTACAAAGTCAGGCAAATTTAATTTTGATGAGAAAAAGGAAGGAAAGATTGTATCCTTTAGCTACCTATAATAATTATAGAATTTGAAATGGAGCTTCATCTTCTAAACAAACTACATAAATCCTTTGTTGTTGAAGCATCGAATGTTTGTAAGCTCATTGAGAGATAAAAAAAAGAGGCATTTACATATATACCAGCAATTCTATCTAACGCCTAAATTTTGTTTTTTACATTTCAACCACCCAAATCTTTCATATCATGCACCACTATTTTAACTTTTAAAAAGTGAAACACACCTTTTCATACATAGGTAAGCAGGCTTATATGGAAGTTAGATATGTAAATACTTAGGTATTGAGTGGTATCTATGTAAATCTTCCAAAAAAAGAGCAACTGCAAAATAATGGATCAATGCTCTATTGCACCAAACCGCACTCAAACACAGATAGCAACTGCAAAATAATGGATCAATGCTCTATTGCACCAAACCGCACTCAAACACAGATAGCAACTGCAAAATAATGGATCAATGCTCTATTGCACCAAACCGCACCCAAACACAGATAGCAAGTACGAAAAAGAGTGGACGGGATGAGAGTTCAATTAAATTTCTGCTGCTTTATGAATATTTTTACTAAATCATCGGGCTAACCATTTGAACCAAGGAAAAAAAAATCAAACAAATAGAAAGCAATAGAAAAGGATATAGACCCTGCATACCTGATTAACAAAAGTTCGCTGAAATGGACTCTTATCATCGTTTAACTGCCAAAAGAGAGCATGATAAGAGTACCACAAATAAAATTCACTCAGAGAATCAATCAGAATAAAGGAAATAAGAGAATGGAAAGATTTAGGGGCATTTAGATACATACCACACAATGGTTATGTATTTACATATCAAACACCTAAACATTCATATTTACATGCATATCACTCAAATCTTTAGCATCATATCAAAAATTACAGCATTGCTATCTTTTTAAAAGTGAAATACACCTTTTCAACAATGATTTATGACACCATGGAGTTATAAGTGTAAATATGTAAATACATAAGAATTTTGTGGTATGTATGTAAATTTCCCAAACAGTTAAAATGTAAGCTACCAATAGTCACGTATTAAAACGTTCAGCTTATATCTATTACGGCTCTTTCTATCGTAGCAGACAAATAATATGTTGAAAAAACATTAAGCTAGATAAAATCTCATTAATTATAGCATTTTTAGATCCACAGTCGAGCATTAAGAGTTCACCATGACACCCATTTAGTGTTGGAAGAGATTTCCACAGTCCAAAAGATGCAAGAGTTATGTACCATTATAGATAAAAAAGTTCCACACAATCATACAGTCAAGAAAGTAGAATTTTGCATAAAAACCACTGAAGCGAAAAGCACAAGGTTAGAATTGCAGACATAAAAATTTGGCATAGGGGCGATCCATATGAAAACAAAAGGAGGAACATCAATACAAGGTGCCTTTCAGAAAGTTGAGATAAATAAAGATGAAGAACAAGACACCTACGTAGAACAAAAACACTAAAAGTATGAAACAAAAGAGTCAACAGGGTACTCAGATACCACAAAAACAGCATTTGCGAACTTCAATCTTGAACATCATCAAGCTTTTAGATGGTAACGTGAGACATAATCATTATTTTCATATTACATATTAAACACATACTCTACCAAGGCCTTGAAAAGCTTGGAAGAGGTATTTTTTACCTTGATAGTTATAAAGTAGGTGTGCCCGACACTTACAGGTGATACTAGCTCTACTCACAGCAATGTAAATTTGATACTCTTATAGGATAAAGACAAGATGCGTTGGCTACTCTGCCACAAAAGAAGAGAGCTTCCCCTCATATGTATCAATTTAATGGAATCCTGGGCAAGGTTGGGTGCACTTAAGCATGAATTTATGCTAGTTAAACATTGTTGTGCTCATTGCTCAAACGCTAGATGTACATAAATGCCCTATTAACTTGCCAGGTTTGAATCCTTACAGGATCATAAGATGATTGAATTATTATGTGCTCATATGCTATTATAATCGAGAAATCCTTATATATGCGCATAAGATTGTTATATTCTCAATCTTCATTTTGTATCTTCACCATAATCATTACATATTGTGTGGACACTTGCATGTTGTGTAGTTTGGTGTTCGATGTGCTAGGTAATCATATTTTATGTGTTTGAGGATCTATAAACATTATGCTCGCTAGTTTATGCACTCACACATGCCTTTATCCTTATTTCAACAACATGTCTCCCACATTTGGTGTTTGACTGGATGGCTTGCCTTCCATTGTCATATTATGTGTAATTGAATCGATGAAGTTTGATAAAATCATCACAAGTTTTAGAAACTTTTCTCTGTTCAACATCAAAATGACATGACTCATAAGATGCATTGTGTAGAACTAGAAACAATTAATAGACCAAAAAAAATCAAAATTAAGAAAGCCACACATGATAAAAAAAAAAGCTTCTAGAAAATGTGTTTGCAGGCAGAGCAATTGGAGAAAGCACAAGGATAAAACTAAGTTAATTGTGTGAACCAGCTTCGCTGCCGCAAAATTACAACTGGTGAATCCTAACACCCATCTGCACAGCTTATGGGTGACCTGCCAGAAGAAATTTCACTTGCTAAAGACTTCTCTCCTTACCTTACAAAATCTTGTCATCAACTCCCAGAATCAGCCTTGTTATCAAACAGTTTATGAATGATATGCTAAACTTTAACCTTGACACTCCCATGCAATAAGGTCAAGCCATTCTGCTGACCATAAAAGAAACCATTCAACCTTCTCGTAAACCATATGCTAAGAACAAAATATTTTGTACTGTTCAAACTGCAATTTTTAAAAATTTATCAAAAAATTTTAATGCTTCTTAATTAGCATCCTGGTGTCTTAAATCATATATCAAATTCTTCTTGTTAAATAAAAAATAATTCCTTAAAAAAAAATGGTAATGTGATTCAGGAAGAAAATTTGATTGCATAATAGTTTGGGAAGGAAAAAAAAGAGTACATATAGAATAGATAACATAAAATGTCTAAAAGATTTTGATCAAGCTAAATGCATTAGAAGTAAAGAAAATAAGATCTTGATTAAAAATATAAACAGC
>NW_018164605.1:272970-280041 GCF_001263595.1 Phalaenopsis equestris | reverse complement strand
TATGAAGAGCGTTGCGCGGAGGGGGAATGTGGAGGTCAAACTAATAAATAAATAAATACGAAATGCTAGACTTGATGTGGAAAGTCATGATGCCATTATGTTTAATACTTGAAGTACCACTATTCTCATTACTATAATTGATAGTTTCACCAATTATAATTATTATTTTGTACATCTAAAAATATGTCAACTCTCATTCTAAAAAAGATCTAACGGTCTAGGATGAAAGAGAGTATAATAAATAAGGGTCCACCAACAGAAAATAAGAGGTCTATTTCTCTGATCATATGCAACTACCAGAGCCGAAGCTAAAGGCTGACTAGATGCAGTTGTCTGAGCCAATGTAGAAGGCAGAACGAGTCTAAAGAATTATGAAAGGATGACCTATTGATCTGAATTTGAATGAATCGGACTAAAACAAGAAAGATCAACATCCGGGTCAACCACTGCAAGAAAGTCGACCAAAGGAAGCAGTCTACCTTTCGTAGATCCGACTCTAGGAAAGACTTGAATTCCTCAGTAGCATCAATCATCTCATAGATGCCCTCGATACTCCTCATTAGAGTCTATAACTGACAATACAACAGAGTTTTATAGTCATCCTACGAGCTTTCCTCATTTAGGAGCAAGCTACTTGTCTGATTACAATGATTCAACCTCTGTTCCATAATGTAGTCTCACTCGGGATTAGGGCCTGACAAACGAACTGGATCAATTGATTGGCAAAATCTAGCATGTCTAATCAATTTTGTCAACCTGAATTCAATCAAACTCAATTGGTCGACAATGTCGGCTCCGCTTAGTTAAACAAACTGACCTTTCCAAGCCAAAGCAGAACAAGCTCATCCAACTGAGTTAGAAAACAATCAATGAATAGACTTATACATGTAAATATCTAGAATATCTTATACACTCCCATTAAATGAGAGATAAAATAATCAATGTATTGTTTTCTCTCTTTAATAAATAGAGAGATCATTTTACTAAAATAGAGAAGATAGACATGAAAATTTTGTATTCATTATTAATCACTCCCTCATTCTCTCTCTCTCATCTTCGTTACGCTCAATTTTTTGGGATGCGATTCACAAGCAAATCATAATTCAATATCTTAAAAAATGTAGTGTGTATTGATCATGCTATAAACAATAAGTGGAGCAGCACACAAAGAATAAACTCACAACAAATACACTGATAATATGGAGAGCATAAGAGTGTTTGTGAACTAGTATATGCATGAGCTGAAGGTTCAATTGTCGAATGTCACTCGAGTGCACTAGCTCAGGAAAGAGCGTGGCATCCCTAAGAGAAAAGGTCAATGCCCAATGGCCAAAGAGCCCCCTCAGTCCTTGAAAGGAAAGCAACTCATAATACTTCAACAATTTTGGGTCAGTAATGATTGACCGACATTAGTTTGGATGTATTGAAGCACCCTGAGTGTCATAAAATGAATTCTCTTAGTGAATCTTTAATATTGAGCTCCCCCGAGAGGTTTGAGATATTGACATTGGAGTCCTATAAGGGTAGGATCGATCAAACTAACCACATAGCCTGTTCTAGTCGAATGTGTGTCTATTGAGGATCACTGATACACTAAAAAAAGTTATTCTTCTTTGTCGCGTTAAGGGAGTTGGCTCTCAGGTGGTTCAAAGCATTGCTATCAGAAGTGATCGCATAGTTTGTCGATTGCAAGCACATGTTTTGTGGTGTAATTTGTCAGCACCCAAAACCCTGAAAAAACTTGCAGACATAATGAAAGTCTTCACTCACTCATCACCTGCTTATAAAAGAGATATTTGAACTACGAAATTTGTATCCTACATTAGCTCATGGTGCCCTAGCTCAAGGTTTGTATGAATAAACATTTTGCTATGTTTGTGGTCTACAATGACTGAAAATGCTAGTCAAGTTGTTGGAACTAGCCATCAATCACATATCAACAGAGGATCACAACACCCCAGCATCATTCAAAGTTGAACAAACTAAGTGTCATCCATCAAACAAAACCGACCATGGAGAAACCTAGGAGTTGAGACACAATCCTTACAGCTTGGCTCTAGCTTTCCAAAAACATTCATGATGACACTTGAATAACCAAGCAACCGACAAAAAGTACATTCAAGGGAGTCAAGCTTGATATCACAACCAGCGATTAAGTTCAAAATGAGAAGGCATTATCATCATAAACCATGTATTTTATTATCAAGTTCATAAATGGTTAAGTATAAAATATCTAATTATGTGCACAATCCTAGGTTTCACTGACACTTGCAAAACTTTAAAAGTTCATACAAGGAATTGTTAGAATTCAACTGAGGCTCAAGGAACTCAAATCAACCCACCGAGAGTGGTTTCACCCAACATATGAAATTGATAGCAACGCACGACATCCTTTTGATAAAAAAATTTCAGAACCAACAATGACACAAGGCGTTCAATCAGGAAAGATCTTCCGTGAAAGGCAGTAAAGATCTTCCAAAACCAACAACGACGCAAGACAAATCGGTAAAAAATTTTCAAAAGTTATACTGATGAATAAACATCCAATAAGTAAAAAATATCTAAAATTGGATAACAACGATGATTATCATCTAATCGACAAAATCCATAAGAACCAACCGACAATGCTCATGTATCATAAAAACCTATTTCCTAGCTTAAAAGGGGTTAAGTTCTGACAGTGATCCTTTACCCATCAGTGACAATATCAGAAGTGGATAACAAACAAATCATCCCAACAGTAAGTCTTAATCGTTACCCTCGTAAAGGCTACGACAATATTTGCTTAATACGCCTAGCATAAGATGCAACCCGTCTAAAGTGATGACCTAACCGAGCGATCAACACATGGGAAGTGTAATACTTAAGACAGATAATAACTCAGCAAATCCAACTAAAAACAAGCTTTAAGAAAATTGATCCATCAATAATCACAAGCATTTATCACGAGGAAATTAAATATTTGGTAAAGGTAAAATGCAAGAAACGAAGGTGAAAAAAGACTAAAATATTTGTTTTATTCATGATTGAAAATTTACAAAAAAAATTTATACTTGTTTCTTTACAAAGAATTTCTTATGCATTTCTTTACAAATATTCAAAAAATAAAAAGAAAAAAAATTTCAAAGTCACAGGTGAAGTTGGAGACAAGTTAAACATTTGAAGAAACTTCATCATCTTTGTCACCTATTTTTTCTCCGCCTCCACTAGAATCGTCGACCGAAAGTACGAAGCCTCCTAGGTCATCAATTCATACCGATCAATCATCTGGCCTGGACTTAAGAGACTTTGCTTGTAAAGGATCTTCTTGAAAGCTTGAGACCAAATCTTGTTGGTAATGGTGAAAGGGAATAGAGTCCCCAATAGAGTCCCCATAGAGGAATCCGATTTTTTGTCCCTCCTAAGATCGAGCAAAGCGATTTGATTGTTAGAGCTAGTGCTCCCCTTTACCCTCTTGTCTTACATTGGGACCCATGCAAGTGGTTAGAGGGGGGTTTCAGTTCTTTCGAAAAGGGGGAAGATGTGATATACTCAGATTGGTGGCCAGAGCTTTCCCTTTCTAGAGGCATATCTCCTCTTTCTGGCTGGTTAGCTCAGGCTCATATTCAGTTTTGGTCGGGGCAACAGGATAAGTCTAACCATCTTCACCCTTCATTGATAGCTCAATAAATGTCAGAGCGACCGACTGAGGGGTAACCGATCTTGCCTCCAAATTTTCAATGTCATTTACTATGCAAGTATGACCCTTAACAAAGCCCAAATGCATTACACCACCTCTGAGAAGGAACTCCTAGTCATATTATTAGCACTTGACAAGTTTAGTTCATACCTGATAAGGACTCCTATCATTAGTCACACCAATCATGTCGCTATTAGATACCTTGTAGCTAAGAAGAATTCCAAACCTCGCTTGATCTATTGGGTCCTTCTAATGCAGAAATTGATTTGTAGGTTATTGATAGGAAGGGTACAGAGAATCAGGAAGCTGACCCATTTATCCAGGCTCAAAAAGGAAAAAATCTGATGAATATCTTCTTGACATAAATAAGAGTTTTTCTGACAAACAACTCCTCTCCATTTTTAAGGAGATTGCCCCGTAGTATGTTGACATTCCAAACTATTGTTAGTCGGATTTCTCCCTAAGTTCTCACTTACCACCAGAAGAAGATATTATTATCTTATGTTATATTTTACTATTGGGATGAGCCCTATCTATTTACGAAGGCAAGGACCAAATTCTTAAGAGATGTGTGTCCTTGGAAGAGGTCAACCCTGCCAACAAACTAATGGGCTTCTCTCTTTCGGTAGAAGCACTTGGTGACTACATCATCTATGAGAAAGAAAATTTTCTATACTACAATGACAAAAGAAAATTTTTTGTATTTTAAAGACAATGAATCGTGGAGTATAAATCGGCTTATTGTGTGGTTGAATCATTATATCTCAATTTATGTGCTTTATTCTTTTATACTTCATATTTATCATTGTTATTTTTTTTATTCATTATAATAACCCTATTATTCTCTCTATTAAAAAAAAAAGGTTTCTCTACCTATGATGGCAAGAAAAAAATATTGAAATTTTAAAGAGGGAGATAAGTGGAGTAGAAATCACATTAGGTGGCTAAACCATCATAGCTCTATTTATGTGCTTTATACTTTTATAGCTCGTAGTTATCACCATTTTTATTTTTGTATTCGATCGAGTTATTTATGTGCTTTATTCTTTTATAACTTTATTCTTTTATTTTCTTAACCCGTAATTACAAATCGTAGTTATGCACATTAGGTGAATATAACCCTAATTTGGAGGTTGGGGTGTTGTAAAAGTAAATATAAAGATTATAGACACACACATAAGAACTTATTAAACTTTATGTACATTCACTTCATAGGATTTAATATAAAGGATTTGAGAAAAAAATTATTTATTTATTTATTTATTATATGCCTTTTTCATCATGTTAGATAGAAAAAGATATTTGCTAATATTTTGTTTCAACAACATTATTTTGATTTGAAAGAAAACTTTTTAAGATTCAATTTTTTTTTTTAAAAAAACAATCCAATTTTTTTTTAAGAAAAAACAATCCAATTGAAAACTAAAATTTATTTAGATTCGTATATAGGCACGCATTAATAAATTGTTAGCTTACATAAGCTAGCATATATACTTATCAATGAATTAAGAAAATAAATAATTTAATATAATATTAGAAATAAATTTCAATATCATAGTAAAATATAATTTATTGTATTTTGTTCACTAAAATATTTAGCTCTTGGATAGCTTGCAATTTCTACATTCTTAAAGCTTACAATATATTATTTTATTGTAATGTGTGTTGACATTTATAATACATAAATTTTTAAACTAATTTTATTATACATGAAGAGATGCATATGATTATTGTGCATGCTTATTATTTGATTTAGCCTTACCTTGCAACATTAATATTAATCCTCCTTTTAATCATAAAATCATGCTTGTGTGTTGGGGGACTTACATGCATTTTTATAGTTGCTTATGTTATAGGTCAATGTATGTTTCCATCTATATTAGTGAAAGTTATGAAAATGCAAAGATATTATTGTTCTTTAGAGAGTTCCTTTTTGGGGTTGGTAGCTTTCGAGCATAAGACCATTCAGTGAGAGAGAAAAAGCCCAACCCCGGGCCACCGTCTCATCTACGATCTTTAGATTGTTAGTTCTATACAAGTGAAGTATATGCATGCTGAGTGTCATTCCTATTTTTATTAATTTAAAATGTTATAGATTCTTGGATACAATGGACATATAATTTTCTATTAAATGACCATTTCATTAGAATGCAATATAGCTCTTTCAATCGTTCAGAGAGATCAATTCCACCATTTTTACTCTCTTGGATGAGAATCAACTTTTTTATGGGGCAATGGTGCAATACTTCATTTTAATTTATTCATACATGCACATTTAGGGGTGGTCATCGTAGGAAAGATATAATAAGGGGTGAAGGTGATTACTTGTCATGACATATATAGGTAAATGAGTGAGTTTTTTTTTTTTCGTGGTTGGTAGTTGATTATTACATGGGCGCCGAGAAGTATAGGAAATGGGAACTAATTATAAGAGGTGTAGTGGAGAAAATGTATTTCTATTTTTTTTCTAAGTTTATTTAAGGGTTTCATTGTCTAAGTTTATTTAAGGGTTTTATTGCAACCTTTAATCAAGGTTTGAGTTGAAGTAAAAAAAAAGTTGATTGTCTTCGAAAAAATTGGGTAGGATATATAATTTCTCAAGGTAGGTGGCAGCTTGGGTTGAATGAATGTAGGGCTCTAATTATATATGATTTTAAGGAGTGTTTGAAAGCTTGAGGGCTTAATGAAGGCTTTTAGGTGTCGGTAGAGGGGCAGATGAGAGAGAGAGAGAGAAGGAGATGTTATAAAAAATGACGACAATAAAGTGAAAAAAACCAGATTGAAAAATTGCTGACCATAAAATAACACAGATTTACGTGGTTCGGCTAATTTGCCTATGTCCGTGGAACTGCAGAGGATTTTAGTACTTCGAGAAAATACGCTATCGAGCACCTCGACATTTACAAAAAAAAATTATTTTTTTTTTCTCTCTCCCTTCCTCTCTCTCTCTCTTCCTCTCTCTCTTTATTCCTTTCTCTCGCTTAGCTCTCCACCGTAAGCTTTTCTTATAAGCTTTGCCGAGCCAAGCTTAAGGAGTAGAAGGATTAAGGAGATTGCTTAAGAGGGATTAAGAGGGCATGACTTAGATCTTATGAAAGGCCAAAATAGGCTATTTAATAAAAACATGGGAGAGGTAGGTGGAGAGAGGTAGGTGGGGGAGAGGTGGGTGAGACGCGGTAGATGAGGTGTGGTAGGTGAGGTAGGTAAGTCACATTTTTCATATATTTGACAGTTCTCCCACTTGGAGACTGGGACACTGACTGCACCACCTGCAAGTTGCATCATCTGTTGGTTGTACCAACCTTTTTCTTCAAACATGATATCCTTCACCTCTGCAACTGAACCCAACCTACAGATTGCATCATCTGTTGGTTGTACCAACATTTTTTTCT
>NW_018164605.1:250151-272870 GCF_001263595.1 Phalaenopsis equestris | reverse complement strand
AAAAAGTTGATGGAGGTGAATTCGGTAAGGGTGGGACTGGGGAACCCTAAAATAGAACTAGGGTTGAGCTAGCTCTGATACCAAATAATATCGAAACTGGTAGGAAAAATAATGGATACTCAAAAAGTAATGTTACATTAATTTTAAAATAGAATTACAATATGACTCAAACAGAAATAAAAACACAAGACATAAAACAGCACAAACAATACCCGTAAATGTAACCCAAAGGGTGACGGAAGTTGGCTACAGAAATAGGAATGACTATGAGAGATGTCAGTAGTCATGAAAAGCGGCTGGTAGCGAAGGGAAGGTAGGGAACTATAGGAACAATAAGTGAAAGGGTTGTAAGTGGTCGACAGCAGTAGTGTGGTAGTTGGGAGGGGTTTTGAAAAAAGTTAGGTAGGCGGGGAAACAGGAATGATTTGCAAGAAGGGGAAACAATTGGATGTCAGGATGATGGTGGGTGAGTTTAGTGGTAGAGAAGTGGAGAGGAGAATGTCTGGAAAGGGTCGAAAGGGGGGATACAACCACCACCTCGAAGAGGATATAGTCGGAGCACCACCACCTTCACGGGCACCACAAAGAAAAATGGGATTTCACACAAAAGATTTGAAGCTAAATTCAAACACAACTCAAATATGACTCCCACATACACAAAGACAACTATTTATATGCATAGGAGAAACTTCTACACAAAAGGGATAAGTGGAAAGCCAAGAGGAATCCAGAAATTACTTCCCAAAAAAGATCTTATGTGAATTGCCTGAATGGATCGCAAGAAATCACGATTTCTCCGTGTAGCGGGTTCTCCCATCTTCACGGAATCGCGAGACCTCGCGCGGCTTAATGAAGTTTCGCGGGGCTTTGACCTTGCAGTTTCGAGTGCCCCCTTCGGGGCGTTGTTCCACGCCCGTATCCGGTCGTTGTTCAGACGCCCTGCGTCGTTCACACTCACCATACATTTCAAGATGTTGAATCCATTTAAGGCGTGGATCCCATATTGTTCATGGGCTCATACAACCCAATGAGAGGCCTATTTTTTTCATAAAAGTATTGAAGAAGAAAATATGGAATGGAAGTTCTCCCCTCTCATAAATCTCGATTCTTAGCTAATAGTCAAAGATAGAGTTGGGGAGGAGAAAATGAGACAAATGTAGATAATTTGATAGATTGATCGATTGGGGTGGTCCTCTCCTCCAAAGTGGGGGATGCTTTAATTTATCTCTATTCCCCTGCTTTCTCCCTCCTACCCTTCCGCTGACAGGAGGGGAAAGAGAAAAACCAAAATGTAGACCATTCAAAATAAGGCTCGTTCATATTGTCATTTCTAGAAGATGGGGACGTGGATGTCAGACGGCTCTTAATTATATGTGAGCACGTGTCCGTCCTTGAATGACGTCCTCCATGTCGATGGTTTGCAAATCTTGTGGAGCAATTTCGGAGGGCTAAATAAGTCACTTCAGCAAGTGAGCTTGGCATACCAATTCGAAAAGTAAGCTCAGCATACCAGTTCAACAAGTGAGCTCGGCAGAAGAAGATACCCGATTGTTTTGTATAGGGATCGTGAAATATGCTAGCGTATGCTTTGGTCCATGGAAGGTACTTATGAGCATGCAATTAAAAAATTGTAAATCATCATAAACAATTAGTAATTTTGGTCATTCATGCCATGCAATATTTATCTAACCTAATATTATAATGATATTTGTTCTATTGAAATTAAATTGTTAATTGTGTCACTTTTACTACTCATGTTGCATGTTTTGTATCTTATCGTTTATGCATTAATAAAGAAAAAATATTTACAATGTTTACATGATAAGCGCCTTCTAGGTTCACATTTCTCATAGCATATCCCGTTAAGTTTGATGAGCTGAGACTATGGGAGTAGATATTTCAGCAATCACTAATTTATTGATTCAATATTTATATCAAATTTGTCGTTGGGTTTTGGGTTACTATAGATACAGTTGCTTGTTTTATTTTCTATCCACTAGTTGTTTCTTACTTCCTTTGACGAAATACCACCAAGGGAATATGATGATGCATAAGATTCCATATCTTATATCTATGATTATACATTTTTTGCTTACATACATTTATGCATGTGCCTTTTCTTATTGAATACGAAACAAGTATATTTAGTCTTGACTCTTAAGGTTTATATTATAAATAGAGATTAAATTCATTCATCATATCATGCATTCTAGGGTATTATACCATCTTTGGAATGACATTAACTCTTATTAAGTTGGTACAGAAGTCAGAACACGAAGTAGTTACAAACCTTGTTATGTACTTGTTTAATCTCAGTACGAGAAATATCCTATCTTAAAAAAATGCTGAAAGTATAATGGTTCTGGATTAGCTTTGTAAACCTAAAAAACAGAAGAGATTAACAATCTACAGGGAAAAAAGCACTTAAGCAATCGAGTAGAGAAAATGACAACCCAGGGAAAATATTTTACCACGTAGTTACAAACCTTGTTATGTACTTGTTTAATCTCAGTACGAGAAATATCCTATCTTAAAAAAATGATGAAAGTATAATGGTTCTGGATTAGCTTTGTAAACCTAAAAAACAGGAGATTAACAATCTGCAGGGAAAAATGCACTTAAGAAATCGAGTAGAGAAAATGACAACCCAGGAAAAATATTTTAGCAGTATTTACATGCATACCACACAATTCTTATGCATTTACATATCTAACACTAAACATTCATACCACTCAAATCTTTAACATCACATTAAAAATACCACAATCACTATCTTTTCTGAAGTAAAAGACACATTTTCATGCGTATGTTTATGACACCAAAGTGTTACAAGCGTTAATATCAAACTTTTAAGTGTTGGATATGTAAATAAATAAGAACTGTGTGGTATGTATGTAAATTTCCCAATATTTTATGGAGAAATCATCACAGCAAATTATGATCAAAATTTAAGCACCTTCTCCAAAACCAACTTAAACTCCAGAAGTTCATTATATGTCTGTTGCAGTTTTTCACCATTTGTATTCATTTCAAGAAGTTCAGCCTCATGCTCACCCAGTAGAACCTAAAACCAAGAGAATATGTATCTTTTATAGGCCTTCTGAATATAAAGCATAAATTGACAAAGTAGAAGGGACATTTATATACATATCACCGAAGTAATTACATATCTAGCACCTAAACTTTGATTTTTACATTTATACCACCCAAATCTTTCATATCACAAAAAAATATCACTATTTTAATTTTAAAAAAGTGAAATACACCTTTTCATGAATAGGTAAGGTGGCATATATGTAGAAACTGAAGTTTAGGTGCTAGATATGTAACTATATAAGAATTGAGTGGTATGCATGTAAATCTTTCAAAGTAAAATTTGAACTTCGGCAATAACCTCTAGTTGCTCTAAATGAACATCTGGTTGCAAAGCTGGGCGAGCCAAAATTGCAAGGTTGGCCTTGTTTATCTGATCACTAAAAAACCTCAACTTCCGTGACATCTCACCGCAACGCTTTACCTGTTTTGAACGCTCATTTGAGAAACTAAGCCTAAAAAAAGGAATAACAAGTTGAGTGATAACAAGTAATAATTGAAACATCATTCCAAGTTCCAAAGTTTTATTATTTTTGTGAGATTTAAGAAAAGAGCAGGATAATTTTATTAATAGAAAATGGAGACATAAATACATATTATAAGTCCCAAATAAAAAGAAAAGTATAAATTCATAAATAGACCAACACGAAAATACATAAATATGGAAACATAAAATAAAAGAAGCAAATAAAAACTAATAATAGTTGCAACAGTGATTACCCTAATAATTAGGATAATAAATCTAATACTCTCCCTCAAGTTGAAGCATAGATGTCTATCATGTTCAACTTGGATTTGAAATCATCAAACAATAGCCGGGAAAGATACTTGATAAAGATATCTGTCAATTGACCACTGGATGGGATAAATGGAATACAAATATCATCTGGATCGAGTTTCTCCTTAATAAATGTCTATCAATCTCCAAATGTTTGGTCAAATCATGTTGGACCATATTATGGGCAATAATAATAGCAACTTTATTATCACGGAATAGTTGGAGAGGAGCAAAGACTAGCAAACGCAATTCACGAAGCATGATCCTTAAAAAAAGGGCATCACAGGTACCCAGGGACATGAAGCCAAATTCAACTTCAGCACTGCTCCATGCCACAACCAATTGTTTTTTGTTTTTCCATGTCATAAAACTTTCCCACATGAATGAGCAATATCTTGAGGTAGATCGTCAATTATAGACAAACTCAACCCAATCTGCATCTGTATAAACAACAATAGAACGAGATGTGTGGCTCGAGAAAAACAAATCTGAGCCCGGAAGGACTTTTAAGTCTTAAAGGATCTTGCAGACAACTCAGAGAAGATGCTCATAGGGATCATGCGTGAATTAACTCACAATACTTACAACATGACAAATATCGGGGCGGGTATGGGCGAGGTAAATAAGTTTTCCCACAAGTCGTTGGTAGTGAGTCTTGTTCACCGGAACCACATTGAGAACATCAGCTAATTTCACATGAGAATCCATTGAAACCGCCACTGGTATGCAATGGAGAAGGTTTTTCTCTGTCAATAGATCAAGCACGTATTTGCGTTGAAACAGACAAATGCCCCGAGATGGTCGAGCAACTTCCATTCCTAAGAAGTACCGGAGTGACCTCAAGTTTTTCATTTTAAATGAAGTAACTGGAATACCTTTTAGAGACTCCAACGCCGGTATATCATCACCTGTGAGCACGATATCATCGACATAGACAATAAGGATAGCAATTTTTCCACTGGAGGAATGTCGAAAGAAGAGAGTATGATCTAATTGACCTAAGAAAACCCATGACCCATTACCACCTCTGTGAACTTGTCAAACTAGGCCATTGAGGAATGCTTTAGTCGTAGAACGACTTCCAAAATCGACACACTTGTTTCAGGGGAACAGTAGAGTTAAAGCTTGGAGGGAGACACATGCACACCTTCTCTGTGATATCCCCATTTAGGAAAGCATATTTGACATCCAGATGGAGCAATGGTAAATCCAAATTCACAGCAAGGGAAAATAGGACCCGATTTGTGTTTAATTTAGCAATTGGAGCAAATGTCTCTTCATAATCAACTTCAAATATTTGTGAGTAGCCTTTAGTGACTAATCATGTCTTGTTGTGTTCAAAATATTCATCAGGGTTAAATTTGGTGTTGAAAATCCAGCAGCACCCTGCTGCTTTCTTACCTATAAGAAGATCCAAAAAAATCCCATTAATGATTTCGTTGAAGAGCATTCATTTCATCCATTACTGCAGCTTTCCAGAAAGGGTCAACTAATGCTGCTTCAATAGTGGATGGAAGGTGATGATTTGTCAGAGCAGCAGCAAATGCTTTATTGATCGGTGATACACTTTGAAAAGAGATATATTTTTCCATAGAATAAGGAGAGCTTGCCTTATTACATACCTCAATGAGAAAACTCACCTCCTCATTTGGAGTGGTGTCAATTGTGGGGATTTCACTCGGAGTGGATTTTAATTCATGCAAATAATTCGCAAGATCCAATGTGGGAACATAAGTGTGACAAGTATAGACACAAAGAATTGAAGGAGGTTATGGCTGTTTAGTAGGTGGTGGATCCAAAGGGAAAGACGCCTCCTCAGATATAGTAATTGGAGAAATATCCACAGGGGTAGGATAAGGAAGTGTCCAAGAAATCAAGTTCCCCCTCACTTGAGGAAGTGAAATAGAAGTAGGGAACACTTTCAAAAAATGTGACATCAACACTTACGTAGAGTTTATTTGTTATATGATCAAGGCACTGATAGCCTTTCTGAGTGGTAGAATATCAGAGGAAGGCATTTTATAGACCTGAGATCGCACTTACTAGGATTAGAGTTAGTGTTCCGAACAATGACCGTGCACCCAAAATTTTGGATTCAAGAACAGTGAATAACAGGTTGGTAAGGAAACATGACACCAATATAGTTAATGGAGTTCTAAGGTTATGAGTTTTATTGGAAATATATTGATGAGATCGGTGGCAGCAAGCACAGCATCATTCCAAAACCTTTTCAGGACATTAGATTGAAACATAATAGAGCAAACTACTTCAAGAAAATGTTAGTTTTTTTCTATCGGTAACTCCATTTTGTTTAGGCGTGTCCGTACATGAGCAATGATGGAGTATGTCCTTACTTACCAAGAACTCGCCTAAAATAGAATTAAAAAAAATTCACGATCATTGTCAATTCAAACGACTTGAATCGAAGTTTTGAATTGGGTTAAAATGAAGAAGTGAAAGTTTTTGAAGGTGATGGCAGCTTCATTTTTATGTTTTAAGATATAAACCCAAGTCATTCGAGTATGGTCATCAATTAAAATAAAAAACCACTGTTTATTAGTATAGTTGGAAGTGCGAGAGGGTTCCCACATATCACTATGAATAAGGAAAAAGGGGGCGAAAGAAGTGTAAAGATGGGAAGGATAAGAAACGCGATGATGTTTAGCTAATTGATAAATCTCACATTTAAAGTTAGCAAAATTTTTATTAGTAAACGTCGCTGGAAACAATTATTTTAAATATTGAAAATTGAGATGGCCCAAACGAAAATGCAACATAATAAGACATTCAATAAATCGAGAAAAAATACAACTATTAGGAGAAGTGTCCTTGCCCTCGTTCATTGTGTCTTTCTCTTGAAAAAAGTAGACCCCAGCTACTTTTTTAATAGTTCTAATCATTTTTCCCTAACGATGACCCTGAAAGACATGAACATCAGAAGAAAAATTGGCAACACAATCAAAGTCATAAGTCAACTTACTAACAGACAACAAGTTACACTTCAACAAAGGGACATATAACACAATACAAAGTTAGACCGGTTGTTAACACAACGTATTCTTTACCAGCAATAGAGTGATAGGAGCCATCAACAATTTTTGTTATATCTTTCCCAGAACATGGATAATATGTTGAGAAAACTTGAAAGCATCCAATCATGTGGTTTGTGACTGAATTAGTGATACATGAACTAGAAAAAGGTGTGTTATACGAGTGATACATTGACTGACGTGAGAGGTTGACGAGTCAGAAATGAACTAATTGGATCGAAGCAGTTTAATTAATTGCTCCATTTGACTCATAAGAGAGTCGGGTGATTCTGAAGTATTCCTAATAGGACCTAATTATACCGTAGTAGAATCAAATATTGTAGTGAGACCCTTGACAGAGAAATATTTGGCTAAAGGTTTGTATGTCAATTTCCCATGAAGTTTCTAACACTTTTCTCGAGTATGGTTGGGTTTGTGACAGTAATCACAAGTAGACACAGTGGCTCGAGGAGGGTTTGATAAGTGTTAAATACTATTAGTGGTCAAAACAAATGATTCACATGAGGTGGAAGTGTCGAGCATGACAATTCTCCGGCTCTCTTCGCGTCAAATTTCTATGAAAGGAGCACGACCGGAAGGAAGGGGATCCCGGCCAAGGATACGACCCCGGACTTCATCAAGATCTTTGTTAAGACCTGCCAAAAATAAGAACATCCGATCTTTTTCTATAATTTTTTTTGAAAGGGGGAAAGGTCTGCAGGGTCTGCAGATGATTCTTGCATGCAGTCATAATAGAAGTCACATTCCATCCATAAGGCCACTAAATCATTGTAGTATTAGGTCATTGTCCTCGATCTCTATTTTGTCTCACGGATCTTCTTGGAAACCTTATAAAGCTGGCTAGAGTTCCAGAGTTCTCTAAATCTGAGTAGGTGTCTTGAACTGCAGTCCATAGGGACATATATGAACAACCAATCGCAGCCTCCATAGAGTTAATCAGCAACAAAATGACCATAGAAGTCTCCACTTCTCATGCTTCATACGTCGTGTCAATTTCAGGAGGTTCACCAATCACATCTTCTGCGTCCCTTGACGAACAAAGGCACAGCTTGGGACCATCGGAGAAAATTAAATTCGTTCAATTTATGGATGGTGATTAATAAGTTCATGTGGTTTTTCGATCCTCCGATCTGCGTAGGAATTGAGGTCGGTGTCGATCCTCTGATGGATACAAGTACGCCATCAGGAGGTCGGTGGTGAAGGAGTCCGCCATTATTCCAATGGAGCCAAAGGTGATTTTGGTTTGCCGAGACATAAAAAGATTACGGTGGCAGAAAGAAAATCACGGCAGAACTTTGCAGGAAGGTATTTTCTGCAGTTGATGATGTTGGGAAAGCTCTCACAAGAGAGCTCGCAAGAGACAGCTCACGCTGGATAATTAGTTGGCGGGAGAACTCACGGGAGATTCTTATGGGAGACTTTTCCACGAGAGCGGCTGGGAGAAGGAACCGACAGTAATGTGATAATGGCTTTATCATGGGAGAAAGAATCGACAACAGGTAAAAACGCAGGAAGAGTCGGCTGCTAGGGTTAGATCCTTGACTCTGATATTATGTGAGATTTGAGAATAGAGCAAGACAATTTTATTGATAAAAAAGAGGGGTATAAATACATATTCATGTCCCAAATAAAATGAAAGGTATAAATTCAGAAATAAACCAACAAAGAAATACATAAATATTAAAATGAAAAATAAAGAAAGCAAATAAAAGCTAATAATATTTGTAGCAGTAATTAGCCTAATAATTAGGAAAATAAATCTAATAGTTTTCATATATTCTACTGATTCATCTCATTTATTTGTTAAGTTTACTTACTTTTATTACCAACATCTTTGACAATGCTCTTCTGAAAACAAAAATGAAAGGTTGCTTAAGCTGCACCGATAACATTGAAAAAGAAACTGGAAAGTCAAAAAAAAAAAGTATTTTAACAAGAAACAACCTTTTTAATATAGGGGCATTTACATATATACGACCAAATTCTTATGTATTATATAATACTTAAACATTGATTTATACATTAAGACCACCCAAATTTTTTATATCACATCAAAAATGCACTATTTAATCTATTTTAACCTTTTTTTAAAAAGTGAAATGCTCCTTTTCATGCATAGGTAAGATGGAATATATGTAAAAAATTAAAGTATATGTTAGATATGTAAATATATAAGAATTGAGTGTTATGCTTGTAAATCTTCCTTTTATGTAATAGTGTTTACAACATTGAATCTTAAAGAATTCGTGTAATAATAGTAATATCTGCATAAATTGACCGCTAAAACTGCTCATACAAGCCAATAGATAAAATGATAGTAAGGAATTATGAGCAAAAAGACATCAAATAGTTCTCATAAGAATACTGATATTCAATACTGACCATCTTGTCTGTTGTCTTCTCTATTGAGTCAAAAAATAGGGTAAGAAAATCAACTGATACTTTCAAATCCTTTTTTAACATATTAGATTTTGGGGGAAAAAAAGAGGCATTTTTTGCAAATGTGACTTAATAATCTTAGTGCCCACAAAATGGGAAAAAAAATACTTCAAAATTACAAGAGGTGAATTGAAGACGGCCATCAAATACAAAATCATGTTTGACGCCGACGACAAGTCTAATTAAATATTCTACTCATTTATTTAACATTTTTATTTTAGAAATAGTTGAATTTTGTTTTATTAGGCTTATTTTCTATCTTGCTACTTTCATTATGATTATTTTTTGGTGCAAATGAGCCATTGCTTTATTTTCTTTTAACCAAAGGGCCCATTCACTATAAATTACGATTTTAAAGACTAGGTTAACATAGCGATTCAATCTTGAATAAAATTTTGAAATGTTTACTCTCTAAGCCACCAATTATTCTCCTCCATCTCCCATTTTCAACTCTCTTTTTACTTGTCACTCTAACTATCTATCTTACTCTCTCATTCTCATTAATTACCAATATGTTAAGTAGTCGATATAGCGTGGCACCAACATCGCATGTTGATCCTTATAAACCTGCCTCCATGTCCTCCGATACCAAGTTATTGATCTGAGTCAACCAAGACTTTGTTTTCATCAGTTGCATTCAACTGGCTCAATTATTTGGTTCCCCCACACCTTCATTTTTTAGCCACTGCACTCATGCACTCCACCTAGGCCCAGCAAACACTAAACATATCTTTACACTAAGTTTCACTCACTCCGTTTAAAACCACTCCTGCAACTCCTCTCACCATATATATGCCAAGCAATTTTTTCATGCGTGATCAAACACCTCTCCTCTTGTTTACACGTTTTTAATGCAAAAGTTCTCGGACACCGTATGATGCATTATAGCTCACACTGCTAGCAAGTCCTCACCTGCCTATTACTCACATGTCACTTACTACATTTGCACATGTCATTATATTTGTATAGAACCACTCGCAAGTTCCCTGTCCTCCAATACTCTGATTGCTTATTACCCACCACAACAAAAATCCTACCATGACTATCTTCCTTCAGCCACATCTGAATCATTCAAGAAGAGCTATAAATGAATCAAATGTTTAACAAGCTACTGATGGCTCAGCTTGATAAGAGCATGTTCATGAATGTTTGATTAGATATTTGAATAAGCTTAACCACTTTTACAAAAAATTTGGTTATTAAATGAATAGGCTTAAATAATTTAATTGTTTGATATTTATGATTAAGAACAACATTATTAAAGGCTTGCAAGTAAACTCATTTAGAAGTTTAATTAAGGCTCAATATAATATCCAATATAAAGTAAAACATAATTAATTTAATAACCGATGTAAATTTATAAATAAATATTTAATTTAATTTAAATAAAATTTTAAATATTATTAACAAAATGCATCTTTGTTTATAACTAAATAAAAAACCAAATTATAAAATAATTTAAATACTAATTATATATATAGAAAAAAGTTTGCTTTATATTTAATCTAAAAAATTCACATTCATTGTTCACAGGGACAAACTTCAATGTTCACTATCATTGTTTCTATTAATTTATAAAATTTCTGAAGCTGCTCCGCGCCTAATCCCACTATGGCTCCTAACAAAATGAGGGAATTGTGTAACATTTTATTCTCCTATTTATAGACAAAGGGGGGGTAATAGGTTAAGTTACATTTATGCTCCTAGTTGAGTAGGGACTGCGCAGATTATTCTAAGTATTTCAGTCTTGTTGGCCCAGGGCCTTACTGCTCTCGGGCTTGGCTGACTAGGATTGGTTGGACTTCGTCAAACATTGTCGGTCGGTTGGGTCTGATAGGCGATGGCAGTCAACTGTCCTATCAAAGTTTTGGCGAGTGTACATTTGGGAGCAAGCGGCTCGATTTATGTTGTCAAAAGGCTAGAATCGTAGATGTTATTGTTTGGCTCATCTTATACTGACCATGCGTCGAAAGAACTGATCAATCAAGTCTGACAACCATCATGTATAATGATCAATGACCATTGATTCTTATCAAAAAACTCCTATCAACAAAATGAAGCTAGGATGTCGAGCAGAAGGTGAATTATCGTAATCCGGCAGATAGTCTGCCCTTAGACGAAGAGATTTTAGATGAAGGTTGTTGGCCATCCCCTGTATGGCCATAAGATATGAGGAATTGTTCACTTCTCTGGGCTTGATTGAATTGAGGTGTTAGGTTTGGGTGATCCTCATCCTTGTAACTGTTAATTTTGAGTCTGATTCTTCTGATCGGGCATCCGGGTCCCCCAGATATTCTGCTAGTGGGTTCACCCTTTGATATTCTTTTTCTCCTAGACCATTGGATCTTCTCAAGATTTGTGCTAACATAATTATGTGTACACATACATTGTTTCCATTTAATAAAAACAATTCCCAAAGCTACTCGACTCCTAACGCCATAACTCCTATAAACATCGAGTCTCAGATTGTTTAGAGGCTTAACATAGAAAATTTTAAATAAGAAAAAGGAAGAGCTCAATTGTGTGAGACTGTAACCCTAATTGGACATGCAATGTTTCCAATAATGGTGAGATCTATATTTGAATAAGCTTAACCACTTTTACAAAAAATTTGGTTATTAAATGAATAGGCTTAAATAATTTAATTGTTTGATATTTATGATTAAGAACAACATTATTAAAGGCTTGCAAGTAAACTCATTTAGAAGTTTAATTAAGGCTCAATATAATATCCAATATAAAGTAAAACATAATTAATTTAATAACCGATGTAAATTTATAAATAAATATTTAATTTAATTTAAATAAAATTTTAAATATTATTAACAAAATGCATCTTTATTTATAACTAAATAAAAAACCAAATTATAAAATAATTTAAATACTAATTATATATATAGAAAAATGCTTGCTTTATATTTAATCTAAAAAATTCACATTCATTGTTCATAGGGACAAACTTCAATGTTCACTATCGTTGTTTCTATTAATTTATAAAATTTCTGAAGCTGCTCCGCGCCTAATCCCACTATGGCTCCTAACAAAATGAGGGAATTGTGTAACATTTTATTCTCCTATTTATAGACAAAGGGGGGGTAATAGGTTAAGTTACATTTATGCTCCTACTTGAGTAGGGACTGCGCAGGTTATTCTAAGTATTTCAGTCTTGTTGGCCCAGGGCCTTACTGCTCTCGAGCTTGGCTGACTAGGATTGGTTGGACTTCGTCAAGCATTGTCGGTCGGTTGGATCTGATAGGCGCTGGCAGTCAACTGTCCTATCAAAGTTTTGGCGAGTGTACATTTGGGAGCAAGCGGCTCGATTTATGTTGTCAAAAGGCTAGAATCGTAGATGTTATTGTTTGGCTCATCTTATACTGACCATGCGTCGAAAGAACTGATCAATCAAGTCTGACAACCATCATGTATAATGATCAATGACCATTGATTCTTATCAAAAAACTCCTATCAACAAAATGAAGCTAGGATGTCGAGCAGAAGGTGAATTATCGTAATCCGGCAGATAGTCTGCCCTTAGACGAAGAGATTTTAGATGAAGGTTGTTGGCCATCCCCTGTATGGCCATAAGATATGAGGAATTGTTCACTTCTCTGGGCTTGATTGAATTGAGGTGTTAGGTTTGGGTGATCCTCATCCTTGTAACTGTTAGTTTTGAGTCTGATTCTTCTGATCGGGCATCCGGGTCCCCCAGATATTCTGCTAGTGGGTTCACCCTTTGATATTCTTTTTCTCCTAGACCATTGGATCTTCTCAAGATTTGTGCTAACATAATTATGTGTACACATACATTGTTTCCATTTAATAAAAACAATTCCCAAAGCTACTCGACTCCTAACGCCATAACTCCTATAAACATCGAGTCTCAGATTGTTTAGAGGCTTAACATAGAAAATTTTAAATAAGAAAAAGGAAGAGCTCAATTGTGTGAGACTGTAACCCTAATTGGACATGCAATGTTTCCAATAATGGTGAGATCTAGAGGGTGAAAGTAGCTGGCAGGACTTAACAAACTAGTTCAAAATATTGCTAAATTAAAATTATATTTTTTAATGTTCAATAAGGCTGAATATGCTTAGCTTGATACGGGTATGTTCATATCTCTAGACATGCTACTCATTTAAAGCTTGACAGTTACAAAATTAGCAAAACTCAAGCCAAGCTCCTACCAATCTTGAAGAAGCGAGAATTTAAATATAACAAGCTATTTCACTATCAAAAAACTCAGTTTGAGCTTGGATTGAGCTCGAACAAGTTCTTGATAAATGAGCTCGAGCTTGAACAGTAGGCTCGGCTTCATTCGTTTGCAGCCCTATGTTCAACAGCATTCCCAATCCCTTATATAAGGGGTGGAAACTAGATATATGGCAGTTTTTTTTTTTGTTATGCGTAGTAGACTCGACATCCATTCATCTTTCAAAAATGTAAAAAACTTTAAGGACTGAAGAATTTCATTTATTCAAACCTATGGATTCATGCAGCTCAATTAGTCCCTTCATATTTATAAATTCCTCAATTATTAGTCCATTCTTCTTTTTCATGCAAATCTATCATATAAAAGCCGAGTGCCCGCCTACTGGTTGCTTGCTGATTTAACCTTTTGTGAATGAGAGTACCATTAAATATAATGTGTTTGAGTTATTAGAAGTAGGACCATGTTAAACTCACTACCAATCACTATAAACTAACACAAACTAATCCTCAATATGACAGTGAAATAACCACAGCCCAAACTAATAAAAATTGTTGTTTGCTCGTGTTAGCATAGACTATCATAAGACAAACACGCTGTACTATAATATAGCAGTTTAACACAGATAAATGACAGGAAGTTGGACATAATTTCAAGGAAAATACGTACAAAGTCAGGCAAATTTAATTTTGATGAGAAAAAGGAAGGAAAGATTGTATCCTTTAGCTACCTATAATAATTATAGAATTTGAAATGGAGCTTCATCTTCTAAACAAACTACAAAAATGCTTTGTTTTTGAAGCATCGAATGTTTGTAAGCTCATTGAGAGATAAAAAGAAGAGGCATTTACATAAATACCAGCAATTCTATCTAACGCCTAAACTTTGTTTTTTACATTTCAACCACCCAAATATTTCATATCATGTACCACTATTTTAACTTTTAAAAAGTGAAACACACCTTTTCATACATAGGTAAGCAGGCATATATGGAAGTTAGATATGTAAATACTTAGGTATTGAGTGGTATCTATGTAAATCTTCCAAAAAAAGAGCAACTGCAAAATAATGGATCAATGCTCTATTGCACCAAACCGCATCCAAACACAGATAGCAAGTACGAAAAAGAGTGGACGGGATGAGAGTTCAATTAAATTTCTGCTGCTTTATGAATATTTTTACTAAATCATCGGGCTAACCATTTGAACCAAGGAAAAAAAAATCAAACAAATAGAAAGATGAATTTTTTTACCAAATCATCGGGCTAACCATTTGAACCAAGGAAAAAAAAAAATCAAACAAATAGAAAGCAATAGAAAAGGATATAGACCATGCATACCTGATTAACAAAAGTTCGCTGAAATGGACTCTTATCATCGTTTAACTGCCAAAAGAGAGCATGATAAGAGTACCACAAATAAAATTCACTCAGAGAATCAATCAGAATAAAGGAAATAAGAGAATGGAAAGATTTAGGGGCATTTAGATACATACCACACAATGGTTATGTATTTACATATCAAACACCTAAACATTCATATTTACATGCATATCACTCAAATCTTTAGATCATATCAAAAATTACAGCATTGCTATCTTTTTAAAAGTGAAATACACCTTTTCAACAATGGTTTATGACACCATGGAGTGTCTTTTTAAAAGTGAAATACACCTTTTCAACAATGATTTATGACACCATGGAGTTATAAGTGTAAATATGTAAATACATAAGAATTTTGTGGTATGTATGTAAATTTCCCAAACAGTTAAAATGTAAGCTACCAATAGTCACGTATTAAAACGTTCAGCTTATATCTATTACGGCTCTTTCTATCGTAGCAGACAAATAATATGTTGAAAAAACATTAAGCTAGATAAAATCTCATTAATTATAGCATTTTTAGATCCACAGTCGAGCATTAAGAGTTCACCATGACACCCATTTAGTGTTGGAAGAGATTTCCACAGTCCAAAAGATGCAAGAGTTATGTACCATTATAGATAAAAAAGTTCCACACAATCATACAGTCAAGAAAGTAGAATTTTGCATAAAAACCACTGAAGCAAAAATCACAAGGTTCGAATTGCAGACATAAAAATTTGGCATAGGGGCGATCCATATGAAAACAAAAGGAGGAACATCAATACAAGGTGCCTTTCAGAAAGTTGAGATAAATAAAGATGAAGAACAAGACACCTACGTAGAACAAAAACACTAAAAGTATGAAACAAAAGAGTCAACAGGGTACTCAGATACCACAAAAACAGCATTTGCGAACTTCAATCTTGAACATCATCAAGCTTTTAGATGGTAACGTGAGACATAATCATTATTTTCATATTACATATTAAACACATACTCTACCAACGCCTTGAAAAGCTTGGAAGAGGTATTTTTTACCTTGATAGTTATAAAGTAGGTGTGCCCGACACTTACAGGTGATACTAGCTCTACTCACAGCAATGTAAATTTGATACTCTTATAGGATAAAGACAAGATGCGTTGGCTACTCTGCCACAAAAGAAGAGAGCTTCCCCTCATATGTATCAATTTAATGGAATCCTGGGCAAGGTTGGGTGCACTTAAGCATGAATTTATGCTAGTTAAACATTGTTGTGCTCATTGCTCAAACGCTAGATGTACATAAATGCCCTATTAACTTGCCAGGTTTGAATCCTTACAGGATCATAAGATGATTGAATTATTATGTGCTCATATGCTATTATAATCGAGAAATCCTTATATATGCGCATAAGATTGTTATATTCTCAATCTTCATTTTGTATCTTCACCATAATCATTACATATTGTGTGGACACTTGCATGTTGTGTAGTTTGGTGTTCGATGTGCTAGGTAATCATATTTTATGTGTTTGAGGATCTATAAACATTATGCTCGCTAGTTTATGCACTCACACATGCCTTTATCCTTATTTCAACAACATGTCTCCCACATTTGGTGTTTGACTGGATGGCTTGCCTTCCATTGTCATATTATGTGTAATTGAATCGATGAAGTTTGATAAAATCATCACAAGTTTTAGAAACTTTTCTCTGTTCAACATCAAAATGACATGACTCATAAGATGCATTGTGTAGAACTAGAAACAATTAATAGACCAAAAAAAATCAAAATTAAGAAAGCCACACATGATAAAAAAAAAAGCTTCTAGAAAATGTGTTTGCAGGCAGAGCAATTGGAGAAAGCACAAGGATAAAACTAAGTTAATTGTGTGAACCAGCTTCGCTGCCGCAAAATTACAACTGGTGAATCCTAACACCCATCTGCACAGCTTATGGGTGACCTGCCAGAAGAAATTTCACTTGCTAAAGACTTCTCTCCTTACCTTACAAAATCTTGTCATCAACTCCCAGAATCAGCCTTGTTATCAAACAGTTTATGAATGATATGCTAAACTTTAACCTTGACACTCCCATGCAATAAAGTCAAGCCATTCTGCTGACCATAAAAGAAACCATTCAACCTTCTCGTAAACCATATGTTAAGAACAAAATATATTGTACTGTTCAAACTGCAATTTTTAAAAATTTATCAAAAAATTTTAATGCTTCTAAAAGAAACCATTCAACCTTCTCGTAAACCATATGCTAAGAACAAAATATTTTGTACTGTTCAAACTGCAATTTTTATTTTAATGCTTCTTAATTAGCATCCTGGTGTCTTAAATCATATATCAAATTCTTCTTGTTAAATAAAAAATAATTCCTTAAAAAAAAATGGTAATGTGATTCAGGAAGAAAATTTGATTGCATAATAGTTTGGGAAGGAAAAAAAAGAGTACATATAGAATAGATAACATAAAATGTCTAAAAGATTTTGATCAAGCTAAATGCATTAGAAGTAAAGAAAATAAGATCTTGATTAAAAATATAAACAGCTATGAAAAATAAAAATTCTAGTTTATAAAATTACTAAAATTAGAATTAGCTTTTAAAAAGATCCATAATGATAAGACCTTAGGTTCACTTGAGATACCTATTAAGATGGAAAAGTTACAGATGATATTGTGATGATCTAGAAATATTTTCAATAGAATTGAAAACTTAAAAAATGTGAAATGACTGGAGAAACAACATTTGGTACCAACAATTACGAATAAAGATGATGATCAAGATCATGCAACTATAAAAGAAAGAAAATAATCAATGGAGGAGAATAATGGAAGTTAGACTTATAAAGATAACATCTAATTTGGAGAACTAATTTTGATTTCATGACAGGAAGATCTGTTATGTAGAAATTTTTAAGATAAGAGATGTAATGGAATAAATATATTTTTTATCATATAAATATACATAAAAAAGAATGGAATAAGTATAAAGAACAAAGAATAGTTCTTCATATAATTTGTATTTATCTTGAGAAGACATATGATTGAATACCACAAAAATTTATTGGTATGCTTTAAGATTGAACGATGTACTACAAAGATATAGTGGTATTATTAAAGATAAGAGTGATTGAGCATTACTGGTATTCAGTTGTGGAATAGCCCAAGAGTTTCAATTAGTGTAGGTTTACATCTACTATCACCATAAGATGGATGATTAAAAAGATATTTAAAGTGAAGCTTTTGATATTTTATGACAAGTGATATAGCTCTAATCAATGAAATATCCACCAAATTAAGCAAAAAATTAAAATAGTAAGGAAAATATTTGAATGATGGAGTTCTTAGAATATGTAGAACATAAATTGAGTGCATAAAATTATTTAAAACGCCTCTGAGGCTCTGTCCCCCATGCACACCTCACTATAAGGAGCCCTATAAATACCTTGAGGCATATGATTTTCCAGCTACCACAAGACTTACACCTTTTCCGTTTAGGATGTACACCTCAAAAAACATGAAACAAACACCTCTAATTGTTAATTTACTTAAAAATATAATTTTTATAAATAAGAGAGTTTATCTTTTTAGGTTTAAAGATTAGATCTCTTTGGAGATGGAGGGGTTAAAGCTTTAGCTTTTTTTTACCTTCAACTTTTTTAACAATTTTACTGTCTAATTATTTTTAATTTTAATTGATTATTTAATTTAATTTAATTCTTATTTTACTCAATTTGCTTTTGCTTTCTTTTAAGTTCTTTTTAATTTTCTTTTAACTTATTTAATTCTTATTTTACTCAATTTGCTTTTGCTTTTGCTTTCTTTTAAGTTCTTTTCAATTTTCTTTTAACTATTTTTTTTTATTTTCGTTTTAGTGACTTCTATTTTTCTTTTTTTAGTTTGAGTTTTAGTTTTAGTTTTTTTCCTCTTCTACCTTTATATCTTTAAAAGTATTATTTTCATTTCATTTTTTTTATTGACTTTTTTACTATTAAAAACTATGATTTTCTACTTTTTTTTTGGTGATGGCTTTAACATTTGATCATGATTAGTTTTTAATTTTGTACTTTTTTTTAAATTTTTAGTTCGAGGCTTATGCCTAACCTTTGGTGATGGCTTTAACATTTGATCATGATTAGTTCTTAATTGTGTACTTCTTAAAAAAAATTTAGTTCGAGGCTTATGCCTAACTTTGATAAAATACCTTAATTCCCAATTTTGTCCTTTTAAAACTTAATATATGATATTTATTTTTAATAGATATGATGTTATTAATTATCATTTAATATTATTAAAAGACAGTGATATCCAAGAGTGATATCTCAAATTTATTATACAAACAATGAAGTTATATATGAGGCTATAACTTTTAGATTTAAAAATTGATGGTTAAAATAGAGAAGTTTATCAATTTTTATGATGAGGATAACAAAATTGTTAAAAACTAAATTTATAAAATTGCAGTTAAACCATGTTATATGAACTTGAATGTTAGGATATAAATAGGCATTTATATATACATTCAGTGTGGGAGAAATGAGAATGTAAAAAATATGTGAATAAGGTAGATAAATTAAGAAGTGATTGTATCAAATCTTGTATTGAAGATTAGACTATTGAAAATGCCCTTTGTTCTTTTTGATATATGCTATGAAAAGTAGAAAATACACCAATAAGACAAGTTGATAAAACTGTTATCAAGGTATTAGAAAGCAAAATGGGTAAACTTTAGATTAGATCGATATAAGTTATTCAAAATGATTTTTGATGGATAAGCTCAACATCTCAAAAAACTTGGTAAAAATGAATGAAAAATGATTCATAATGATAATCCTAAGAAGTTGAGATAAAGACAAACATGGTGGTACACTTCAACCTAATTAATTTTTTTCTATAAGCCAACTGCTATCCTTATAGAAGTTCCAAAACATCTTTACAAGGTTTAGCCTCAAATACAATGACAAAAATACAAGGAGGTGATATAGATGTATTCCTTTTTTGGATGATAATGGCATCTTGTATGCATCTCACATAAATACATTACTTGTTGTGATTTTCACTGATTATGATCCATTTTGTAACTAATAGATGGCTTGAATAAGGTATCACTCAATACCAAATTCTGCCAAAACCATGCATTATTCCTTTAAATTGCAATAACTACCTCTTTCTTCTTCTCTTGAAAGTTGAAAATTAACCAACATCAAGTTGCTTTTCAACCAATCATCACAACAATTAGAGTGTCCTCATTCAGGAATTAAAGAGGTTAAACTTGATCCTAACTCGGACTGCCAGCAAAACCAGTCACTTAGGATTCTCCAAACAACTAATCAGGAAAATTTTTAAGAAAATCTTATTGCATGGAATTTGATTTCATTTTTCCTCTGCCAATGAACCTTACATAAGCACCAAATTTCTCTTTTGGGAGTTGTTATAACACCTATTTATCATAGCTTGATGTCATTTATTGTCCCAAAATCCTAAACAAGGTTTAGACAACAAATCTGGTTCTTGCTATGAAATTATTGTTTTCTAGTCTCCAACTATTTTCATATGACAAAACAGTAAGTACCATCCTTCTTTGGAGCCAATTCAATGCAATGGGTAACAACAATCTCAACACTACATTCTTACACCAGCCAGATCCAAGCACATTACTAACCTTTTTAATTCAAAAGGTCTACCCATGCAAACACTCAGTAGTTACCACTGGCAAGCATTGATGGCATGAACATCTCTGTTAATCCCCAATATCACCTACATTTAGATGTTGTTGGGTAGTGCACTGGACTTTCTAAATCCAACCAAGCAAAAAATGCAAGAGTTCCATAGATTTACGAATTGTTGGATTTAGTGAACCCAATTTTCCATTTGATTTGGCCTAAATCTGGATTTACTAAATCCAAGGAATGGGTAGATTTACAGATTTAGGGATTTACTAAATCCTACTTGAAGCCAAACAGCCCCTTAGGACATCACAGTCAATATTCAAGTTATCAATCCATCTTTAAACTCAAATGTAACTTTTATCATGATGTTGTTCAAATTGATTAGCAAAATCAGTTTTATAGCTTAATGACGAACAGATTTTGAACTAAGTATTGAGTTTCATTACAAATTGACTCTATTCTCCAGCACCACCCATGTGTCAGCATTACCCTCCAAGTTGCTTATTATAGAAGCATATCGTATGATAAGAAACATCCATATAAGTTTTACAATTCCTACGAGAAATCTTCTTGTCTTCATGTAAAACTATATCTAAACCTTGCTTTAATACAATTTAATATAAATATGAACATATGATGCATGGCCCAATCTAATGACATATGTAGACCAGCATATCTGATGAATCTGAATTAAACTCAAAGCCAACCCTGGTAAAGAAATTCAAATTCAATGTGTAACGCGAGGTTGACTATGCCCGCGTGGGCACGGCAAGTGCCGCACACCGACCAACTCGAACAAGTTGTTGGGAGAAGGATCGAGCGGTCTTTCCTAGCACATGGTTCCCTCCTATTTGAACCAGGGCTCCCTCCTCTTTACCAAAGAACTATATGTATGTTATTTGTTGTGTTTCACTTTCAGACATCGACATCTTTTCCCTTGCTAAGTTTATGTACGAGGACATGTGATACCCCTGTAGTATCCTGCTCCAAGATGACGATTATCTCAGCATATTTCCATCACTATTCTCCTCTTCTGCCTGCCTCCCTCCTTGCACCCTTTCTACTTGCTACTGCCACTTCCTGCACCGTCCCATGTTGCCAGCGCCCCTCCCCATCTCTTCATTGCTGCTGTTGCCCCTTTCTACACCATCTCTGTTTGCTGCCACCACCTCCAAGCCCCTCACAGCTGCTCAGCCGGCTGTCCAGAAGCTGGATAGCCCTCCAACCACTATTCCCCTAGCCACCGCCACCTTCCCACCACAGCCTAAGAAGGTAGTTGAGCTTGTGTCTTGTTTTTTCCTAGTTCAAGGTCTTTGATTGTAATCTTGTTATGCTTTGCGTAATAAAATTTACTTCCCCTGTTGTTTTGGGTTAACTCCTGTAGCAGTATCATGCATTTCACCCAATAATGAACGCTAGTTCCTCCGATAAATTTAATGTGAATTCCACGTACAATAAAATACAGCTATCTATGCCCATTTCGATTGATAAAGATCCCAAGTGACCTACATGTCCGAGGTGATAATCTTTCAGCTAATTTCTCACAAATAAGTTTACGAGAGAAAATGCACAGGAATTTCCAAATTACAGAGATCTTGACGAAAAGATTAAAAAAAAAAAACGAAGTCAGAAGAATCGAACGGTACACGAAAATTGAAACCCGTAGAAGAAAAACTAATCTCAATCCGAAATGCACGCCTAACCGGAACTCTTGTTCCTATCTCTCGACAAGAGATCCGACCGACGGCTTCAAGAAAACAGACAGGATCTGCATGAGCAAGACTCCTTACATCTCGGAATTGGACGAGGCCGATTTCGCCAAGGTAGGTGATAGCCCTGTGCGCAGACTCCACTGGGATTATGAGCTGCACGAAACTCATCTTCTCCGAACGGAGGAAATCCATCGGAGGCAACTCGTTGAAGAACCTCATCGCCGATCAACGATGTAGGCCGCGGGAAAGATATCTCTAAGGAATCGAAAGGATTTCAGATCTTAGAAGAAGCCAGCCTGACCGCTGTTGTTCTTGTAGTTCGCTCTTCGACTACCATATTAATCTCCATTAAAAGAGGAAGTTCGGCCCTCTTTTGCTCTCTCTCTCTCTCAGGGAGGGAGAGCGTTGCGCGGAGGGG
>NW_018164605.1:230938-239927 GCF_001263595.1 Phalaenopsis equestris | reverse complement strand
TGGGTATTTTGGCAAAATTTGGGAATATTAGCCAAATTTGGGTCCCAAGGGCAGTTAGGTAATTTGGAGGTGCCTAGGGGCAAAATACCAAGTTAAACGTTTCACATAGAATTGGATAGATATCCGTTCTAAATGAACCATGGATTAATGTATTGTGAAGGTGTGGTGTATCTTAGTTCCAAGTCAACACCCAGGGTCAACCCTAAAGCCAAGTAATCCTATAGGGACTCTTCTTGAATTCTCTTATAATGATCTTACCTACCAAATGCTAGAGGTTGAGATCAATATGTGGAATTTCAAGTTGAATAAAAAGAAGAGTTTTGAATTTCTAATAGTGGGGTACCTCTTCTAGTTTTCTAAGACTAGTCAATAGGAAAGTCCTATGGCTAGACCTAGGCTACTAAAGAAGTTTTCTAGACCTCAACCAAAAATGAGGTCAACAATGTGCTTTATTCTTTTATCCTTCATATTTATCATTATTCTTATGTTATTTTTTTTATTCATTATAATAACCCTATTATTCTCTCTATTAAAAAAAAAAGGTTTCTCTGCCTATGATGGCAAGAAAAAAATATTAAAATTTTAAAGAGGGAGATAAGTGGAGTAGAAATATGCACATTAGGTGGCTAAACCATCATAGCTCTATTTACGTGCTTCATACTTTTATAACTCGTAGTTATCACCATTTTTATTTTTGTATTCGATCGAGTTATTTATGTGCTTTATTCTTTTATAACTTTATTCTTTTATTTTCTTAACCCGTAATTACAAATCGTAGTTATGCACATTAGGTGAATATAACCCTAAATTTGGAGGTTGGGGTGTTGTAAAAGTAAATATAAAGATTATAGACACACACATAAGAACTTATTAAACTTTATGTACATTCACTTCATAGGATTTAATATAAAGGATTTGAGAAAAAAATTATTTATTTATTTATCATATGCCTTTTTCATCATGTTAGATAGAGAAAGATATTTGCTATTATTTTGCTACAACAACATTATTTTGATTTGAAAGAAAACTTTTTAAGATTCAAATTAAAAAAAAAAACAATCCAATTATTAAAAAAAAACAATCCAATTGAAAACTAAAATTTATTTAGATTTGTATATAGGCACGCATTAATAAATTGTTGGCTTACATAAGCTAGCATATATAGTTATCAATGAATTAAGAAACTAAATTATTTTGTTCGCTTAAATATTTAGCTCTTGGATAGCTTGCAATTTCTACATTCTTAAAGCTTACAATATATTATTTTATTGTACTGTGTGTTGACATTTATAATACATAAATTTTTAAACTAATTTTATTATACATGAAGAGATGCATATGATTATTGTGCATGCTTATTATTTGATTTAGCCTTACCTTGCAACATTAATATTGATCCTCCTTTTAATCATAAAATCATGCTTGTGTGTTGGGGGACTTACATGCATTTTTATAGTTGCTTATGTTATAGGTCAATGTATGTTTCCATCTATATTAGTGAAAGTTATGAAAATGCAAAGATATTATTGTTCTTTAGAGAGTTCCTTTTTGGGGTTGGTAGCTTTCGAGCATAAGACCATTCAGTGAGAGAGAAAAAGCCCAACCCCGGGCCACCGTCTCATCTACGATCTTTAGATTGTTAGTTCTATACAAGTGAAGTATATGCATGCTGAGTGTCATTCCTATTTTTATTAATTTAAAATGTTATAGATTCTTGGATACAATGGACATATAATTTTCTATTAAATGACCATTTCATTAGAATGCAATATAGCTCTTTCAATCGTTCAGAGAGATCAATTCCACCATTTTTACTCTCTTGGATGAGAATCAACTTTTTTATGGGGCAATGGTGCAATACTTCATTTTAATTTATTCATACATGCACATTTAGGGGTGGTCATCGTAGGAAAGATATAATATGGGGTGAAGGTGATTACTTGTCATGACATATATAGGTAGATGAGTGAGTTTTTTATTTTATTTTTATGGTTGGTAGTTGATTGTTACATGGGCGCCGAGAAGTATAGGAAATGGGAAATAATTATAAGAGGTGTAGTGGAGAAAATGTATTTCTATTTTTTTTCTAAGTTTATTTAAGGGTTTCATTGCAACCTTTAATTAAGGTTTGTGTTGAAGTAAGAAAAAGGGTTGATTGTCTTTTAAAAAATTGGGTAGGATGTATAATTTCTCAAGGTAGGTGGCAGCTTGGGTTGAATGAATGTAGGGCTCTAATTATATATGATTTTAAGAAGTGTTTGAAAGCTTGAGGGCTTAATGAAGGCTTTTAGGTGTTGGTGGAGGGGCGGATGAGAGAGAGAGAGAAAAGGAGATGTTATAAAAAATGACGACAACAAAGTGAAAAAAATCATATTGAAAAATTACTGACCAGAAAATAACACATAGATTTACGTGGTTCAGCTAATTTGCCTACGTCCATGAAGCTGCACAGGATTTTAGTACTTCGAGAAAATGAGCTGTCAAGCGCCTTGACATTTACAAAAAAAATTCCTTTTTTCTCTCTCCCTTCCCCTCTCTCTCTCTTCCTCTATCTCTTTCTTCCTTTCTCTTAGATCTCCACCGTAAGCTTTTCTTGTAAGCTTTGCCGAGTCAAGCTTAAGGAGCAGAAGGATTAAGGAGATTGCTTAAGAGGGATTAAGAGGGCATGACTTAGCTCTTGTGAAAGGCCAAAATAGGCTATTTAATAAAAATGTGGGAGAGATAGGTGGAGAGAGGTAGATGGGAGAGAGGTGGGTGAGACGCGGTAGATGAGATGTGGTAGGTGAGGTAGGTAAGTCGCAGTCTCTATATATTTAACAGTTCTCCCACTTGAAAACTGGGACACTGACTGCACCACCTACAAGTTGCATCATTTGTTGGTTGTACGACATTTTTCCTCAAACATGATATCATTCACCTCTGTAACTCCACCTACAGGCTGCATCATCTGTTGGTTGTACCAACATTTTTTTCTCAAACATGATATCCTTCACTTATGCAACTTAAAGACTCTTTCTTCACGCTAGAAGACCAATTGAAGTCGAGCACAACTTCAATTCTCAAGAGTAACACCCTTAGTCAACATATCAATGTTAACATAGTCTTGTACCTTCAAGCTCTTTCCTAGGTTATTCATAAATCTGCTTACAACTCCCACTACATGGGCAATATCATGTCACAGCTAAAAGCCTTTTTCAATAAGTCAAGACTTGTGTCTGGTCTGGCCTTGTACCATTTATTGCCATCAAACACAGTCTTCACCCGGTACACCCACTTGTTATGCAATGTCTTCTTCCCTGGTAGAAGTTCTGTAAGCTCCCACGTCTGATTCCCTGACAGAGAATCTGTCTCCTCCTTCTTGGCCAGCTCTCACTTACTCTAATTCTCATCTGAAAATATTTATTTATAGCTATGGTCATGTGACCAAGTCTGCAACGCCGCAAATCTGTTGCGCTCTCTACAACTGTAGTAGCAACATTGTTGAGCAAACCTGTAGTCATATATAGTGTATCAATTTTCTTATCTCGAGCCAGTACTAATGCTCCTTTGGTAACCTTCCAGGTGCTATTTTAGAACACTACTGAATAACCACTCTCATTGAGCTGCCCAACAAAAAAGAGAATTTTCTTCAACTCATGAATTTGCCTGACTTTTTGCAAATTCCATTTACTCTTGTTAGGGAGTGCAATATCAAAGTCTCCTTTCTCCACCACTTTCAAAGTTATTCCATCAGCCAAATATATCTTCCTAAAGTCATCTGCAACATAGTTTCACATCAACTCCAGTTTGGGAAGATGCATGGAAGGAAGCCCCTAAATCCAGTATCTACTCATCAACAGAACTGTGAACTGCCAGCAATACCGCATCATATATTTTTTTAGTTACCACATTTGCGTTATCATCCTTCTTCTTCTTAGGATTTATGTAATTCATTTTTATGTGGTCAGCTTTGCCACAATTCCAGCAGGTTGTCTGCTGACCAACTTTAACTTTAATCTTTATTTGTTTGAGTTCTTGTTCTGTGATCTCCCTCTAAAATCAACAATCAATGTTGAACTCGAACCCGAGGTCTCGCTAGAATCTTTCTTGCACACCTCCTCAGCCAAAATCAAATCACAAATATCATCATACTTCAACTTAGATTTAACTGCAAGACTACTACTATCATCGTCATGACTTCCCAACTATTTGACAATGAAGCCAAAAATATCAACGCACGTATCTCATCATTAAAATCAATTTTAACAGACACCAACTTATTTGTGATAATGCTGAAATCATTCGGGTGTTGAACAACATACACACCTTCCGTCTTCTTCAAGTTGAATAACTTTTTCATCAGGTGCACTTTATTATTTTTCGATGGCTATTCATACATACATAATAAAAGCGTCATGAGATATGTAGTAGTTATCTCCTTGATGATGTTGTGGGCAACAGATCTTGACAGAATTAATCGTATAACCCCTAAAACATGTCTATTCAACAGATTCCATCCCGTTTCGTCCATCTTTTCCGGCTTCTTTCCCAGTAATGGAACTAAAGTTTCTTCCCTATAGAGATAGTCATCTATATGCATCATTCAACGACCAAAATCCGTGTCATTGAACTTCTTGATCATCGATTCCATCACTTCGTCTCGGCCCATCGTTCTTCCTTATATCTGAACTAAAGCTCTGATATCAATTGTTATGAAAAATAATGACAATAAAGTGATAAAAATCATATTGAAAAACTGTAAAACCAGAAGATAACATAGATTTACGTGGTTCGACTAATTTGCATATGTCCACGGAGTTGCAGAGGATTTTAATACTTCGAGAAATTACACCATCGAGCGTCTCGATATTTACAAGAAAACTTCCTCTCTCTCGCTCCCTTCCTCTCTCTCTCTCTCTCTTAGCTCTCCACCGTAAGCTTTGCCGAGCCAAGCGTAAGGAGCGGAGGGATTAAGGAGATTGATTAAGAGCGACTAAAAGGGCTTGGCTTAGCTCTTATGACATACCAAAAGAGGTTATTTAAAGAAAATAAGAGAGGCAGGTGGTAGGTGGGAGAGAGATAGGTGAGACGTGGTAGGTGAGGCGTGGTAGGTGAGGTAGATAAGTCACAGACTCTATATATTTAACAAGAGAGAGATCATCAAACATATACAACAAAAGGGAAATCCTCAGACCGCCATTATAAATATATGAAACCGACTATAAAGATTGTAAAACAACAATTCTGTTGATTGTAAAAAAATAAAGACAAGAAAGAAATGCGACTATAAAGATTTAGGCCATTGATAAATGTTGTACAAATGAGAATACTTTGCAGTAATGTGACAATAAAGGTTGCAACACAAATTTACATGATTCGACTAATTTGTATATGTTCACGGAGCTGCAGAAGATTTTAATACTTTGAGAAATTACACCGTCGAGCGTCTCGATATTTACAAGAAAACTTCCTCTCTCTCTCGCTCCCTTCCTCTCTCTCTTAGCTCTCTACCGTAAGCTTTGCAGAGCCAAGCGTAAGGAGCGGAGGGATTAAGGAGATTGATTAAGAGCGATTAAAAGGGCTTGGCTTAGCTCTTATGACAGGCCAAAAGAAGTTATTTAAAGAAAATAAGAGAGGTAGGTGGAGAGATGTAGGTGGTAGGTGGGAGAGAGGTAGGTGAGACGTGGTAGGTGAGGTAGATAAGTCACAGACTCCATATATTTAACAAGAGAGAGATCATCAAACATATCCAACAAAAGGGAAATCCTCAGACCGCCATTATAAATATATGAAAGCAACGAGGCAATAATGTTTCATTCAATAATCATTCAAGGTCATATAAGAGGTGTACACAAAAAGCTACAAAATAACAAAATATAGAAATATCCAACAAAAGGGAAATCCTCAAGCCACCATTATAAATATATGAAAGCAACGAGGCAATAATGTTTTATTCAATAATCAATCAAGGTTATATAAGAGGTGTATACAAAAAGTTGCAAAATAACAAAACATAGAAATAAACCCAAGGTAGTATGCAATGCTCAACCAACTTTAGACATGATCTTGCTTGTGATATTCTCAAAAATGGTTCCTTGCATTCAACTTTGGAAGGAAATTTTGGACTTGCTTAAAATATGTTCATTACACAAAAAAAGAGGGGAATCAACCTAGTCTTTAAAGGAAGGAGAGTGACATCATATTTTAAAATATATTGAATTACATTAAGGGGAAGCGGCTATGCATGATTAATATCATCTTCTTTGAACTCTATGTCAGATGACGATAATAACAATTGCAATGCTGACTGTAATTTTTATTTTTAATTTTTTTTTTGGGGACTTTGAGCAAACTTATGAAAACTCGCAAAGACAACACATGCAATGTCTCAAACCTAATACAATACTAACCTTCATACTTCTTTTAGCAAAACCAAGACAAAGCTAACCTTCATATTTCCTTTTCACAAACTCACAAAGATAGTCGTGGATATGCAAAGCCTCTAACCCAAAAAACTCTTATTGCATTTGCAAATCCTTGAATATGTTGAGACTGTATTGCATCACTTAGCCCTCATAGACCAAACCAAGAAGTGAATAGAACTATTTTCATGTCAAAATGTAAATTAAACACACATGCAAGAAACTATTTTCAAAAAATAAAAATATAAAATACAACTTACCCTAAACTCTTGAAATTGTTTGAAAGTCCAACTATTATAAAAACAATCAAACAAATGATATCAAAAACACAAATATTGTGGCAAATGGTGCCAAAAACACTCACATAGAAAACACAATATTACATCTAGAATACTTCAAAGAATTCATTTAGGACAACTATCATACAATCAAACAAATTCTACATATTTTTGTCCAACTAAAAATGAAATGGCTCCATAATACCAAATACACTTAGATCAAAATCACAATGTAACTTTTGAATATTCATGAAGAAGGCCACATCCTCCTCACTTACATAAAGATTCTTCCTCTTTTGAATAGGGCTTGCACCTGTATGAATATAAATTTTAAATTTATACCTTCTACACAATACCAAAAACACTTAGATCAAAATCACAATATAACTTTTGAATATTCATGAAAGAAGGCCACATCCTCCTCTATCATATAAAGATTCTTCCTCCTTTAAATAAGGCTTGCACTTGTATGAATAGAAATTTTAAAGTTTTATAATGTCTAGGTGGCTTACTAATAATAAAATAAAAAAATGTTCTAATAACAAGTAAAGAAAATAGAAGTTAAAAACTTAAAAATGAAAAGAATTTAAATATAAAAAAAAGAATTAAAAAAAGAAGACAATTTTTTTAACTTTTAATAAAACTAAGAATTAAAAAATTGAGACTCACCTGTTTGGTAGAAAGACCTATTTTTTCCAAATCTGATAACTGTAATAAAACAACAAGAAATGATTATTTTTTATAAGAAAAGAAAACAAGCTTAGGTAAACCTAAAGTTTATCATGAACTCACTGATTTAAAAGGCATAAGGGAGCTTTTCCTTAGCTCAAGTATACTTTCTGCTCTTTTTTGACCAATTCCCTGTAAGGAAAACAAAGTAATAAAAAATTTTAATTTAAAAAAAAAAGATAAAAAAATTGTTATATGAATTATGAAAATAAAATAAATAAATAATAATAAATTAAAAAATTACCTTTAGTAGCATGAGCTCCTCTCTAAATTGAAGGGTGGAGAGAAAAACAAAATTGAAAGCTTATTTATCAGTAAACTCATGTCAAAAAAAAAAAAAGATAAAACAATACTAATTTATTTAGCCACGAACTATTATTGAATGGACAAACAATGAAATTAAAGTCAATAAATTCATGCCTTAAATGTCAACGTTTGTGTTTGATAGACACCATTTTGTATATTTCCTTTCTTCTTCATTGTGTTAGTTCGTTAGTTCAAAATTTCTAATACTTCCAATTATCCAACTAATATTTTTCACCATTTTTCAATGTATTCTATATGCAAACTTCTACTTTTTATTTTTTTGTCATTTAAATCTCACAAGAAAAACATTAAAAATAAAAAAAATAAATAAAACTTACTTGTTTGCATTATTCAAGAATGACATGTATTCCTCCATGAGTAAATCCTACAAAATTGAAAAACAATCAGTGAATCATATAGAATTAGAGCTGAAAATTGTTTTTAAAAACATTCATAATATCTAAAAGCTCTTTTGAGTTTTTCTAAAATAAAAAGTAAAAAACATATAAATAGTATAATGAATAAATATATTTAAAAAAAAGGTGGGAAAAGTTGATCACAAATAGTCCCCTCAGAGCCTAATTAATACCTTCAATTTTTCAAATGGAGTTTTTGAATCCAACTCAGAAAACACTTTGCTATTACCATCTGATACTTCATTACTGTTTGGATTTTGAGCAGAAAGGACTTTAGTATGGGAATAATGTAATTCCTGAGCCATTTCATACATTTTTCCTGCACAAAACAAGAACAAAGATAAAATATATATATTTCAAAAACAAGTTAAATATTTATATTGTTTACCACTCAAGTTTGTTTTATCTTCTTGCTTCTGATTTCCATTTGCAACCTGTAAGAGTAATTTCAAATGAGGAAAAATTAAAACTTTGCATCACTTGTGGCAAAATTATTAATATTCCTAAAACAAATATGCTCTGAATTGAACTAGTAAAATATAAACTAGATCAAGAACAATAAAACTTAGAATTTTCTAATTGAACCTCTACTGGTTTGCAAAATAGTTCAATAAAATAAAGATAATTTTATCTGGAATTTTGTGTTTTCTTGAAGACTAATGATGCAAATCCAGATGAAATTATGGAGGAGGATTTGGAAACCCAGACAAATCAGGAAGGGTAATAAATCCTAATTTCAAATTCAAAATTCAAATTAAAGTTTCAAATTATGGAGGAGGATTTGGAAATCGAGACAAATTAGATTTCTGGTGACAGAAAACTTTGAATTTTTCAATAAATCTTTTGCAGGTTTACAAAA
>NW_018164605.1:213186-230838 GCF_001263595.1 Phalaenopsis equestris | reverse complement strand
TACAGGCAAACCCCACACCAAAAATAGTGTCGACACTCAAACATGATATCCTTCACTTCTGCAACTTAAAGTCACTTTCTTCATGCTAGAAGACCAACTGAAGTCGAGCACAACTTCAATTTCTCAAGAGTAACACCATTAGTCAACAAATCAGCGTCAACATAGGCTTGTACCTCCAAGCTCTTTCCTGGGTTACTTATAAATCTGCTTACAACTCCTACTACATGGGCAATATCATGTCACAGCTGAAAGCCTTTTTCAATAAGTCAAGACTTGTGTCTATTACTGCCATCAAACGCAGTCTTCACCCGGTACACCCACTTGTTGTGCAATGTCTTCTTCCCTGATAGAAGTTCTATAAGCTCTCAAGTCTGATTCCCTGACAAAAAATTTGTCTCCTCCTTCTTAGCCAGCTCTCACTTGCTCTAATTCTCATCTAGTAAGATTTCTTTATAGTTATGGTTCATGTGACAAAGTCTGCAATGCCGCAAATCTGTTGCGCTCTCTGCAACTGTAGTAGCAACAGTGTTGAGCAAACCTGCAGTCATATATAGTATATAATTTTTCTTATCTCGAGCCAGTACTAATGCCCATTTGGTAACCTTCCAGGTGCTATTTGAGAACACTACTGAATGACCACCCTCATTGAGCAGCTCAACAAAAATGAGAATTTTCTTCAACTCAGGAATGTGCCTGACTTTTTGCAAAGTCCATTTACTCTTGTTAGGGAGTGCAATATCAAAGTCTCCTTTCTCCACCACGTTCAAAGTGTTCCATCATCCAAATATATCTTTCCAAAGTCACATGCAACATAGTTTCACATCAACTTCAGTGTGGGAAGATGCATGGAAGGAAGCCATTGAATCTAGTATCTAGTCATCAACAGAACTGTGAATTGCCAGCAATACTGCATCATGTAATTCTTTATTTACCACATTTACGTTATCATCCTTCTTCTTAGGATTTCTGTAGTTCCTTTTTATGTGGCCAGCTTTGCCACAATTTCAGTAGGTTGTTTGCTGACCAGACTTTGACTTTAATTTTCCTCTGTTTGAGTTCATGTTCTGTGATCTCCCTCTAGAATCAACAATCAGTGTTGAACTCGAACCCGATGACTCGCCAGAATCTTTCTTGCACACCTCCTCAGCCAAAATCAAATCACAAATATCTTCACACTTCAACTAGATTTAACTACAAAACTACTAATTGTCATCCTCATAGCTTCCCAACTATTTGACAATGAAGCCAAAAATATCAACGCATGTATCTCATCATCAAAATCAATTTCAACAGAGACCAACTAATTTGTGATAGTGCTGAAATTATTCGGGTGTTGATCAACAGACACACCTTCCGTCATCTTTAAGTTGAATAACTTTTTCAACAGTCACACTTTGTTATTCTTTGATGGCTATTCTTACATACCTAATAAAGCCGCCATGAGATCTATAGTAGTTCTCTCCTTGATGACATTGTGGCAACAGATCTTGACAAAGTTAATCACATAACCCCTAGAACATGTCAATTCAACAGATTTCATTCTGTTTCGTCCATCTTTTCCGACTTCTTTCCCAGTAATGGAACTGAAGTTTCATCTCTATAGAGGCAGACCTCTATCAGCATCATTCAACAACTAAAATATGTGTCATTAAACTTCTTGATCCTCGATTCCATCACATTGTCTCCGCCTATCTTTCTTTCTTAGATCCGAACCAAAGCTCTGATACCAATTGTTATGAAAAATAATAACATAAAGTGAAAAAACCAAATTGAAAAACTGCAAAACCAGAAGATAACACAAATTTACATGGTTTAACTAATTTGCATATGTCCACGGAGCTACAGAGGATTTTAATACTTCGAGAAATTACACCGTCGAGCGTCTCGATATTTACATGAAAACTTCCTCTCTCTCTCTCTCTCTCCCTCTCCCTTCCTCTCTCTCTCTTCCTCTCTGTCTCTTAGCTATCCACCGTAAGCTTTGCCAAGCCAAGCGTAAGGAGCGGAGGGATTAAGGAGATTGATTAAGAGCAATTAAAAGGGCTTGGCTTAGCTCTTATGACATGCCAAAAGAGGCTATTTAAAGAAAATAGCCTCTATTTAAGAGAGGTAGGTGGAGAGATGTAGGTGTGGTAGGTGGGAGAGAGGTAGGTGAGACGTCGTAGGTGAGGCGTGGTACGTGAGGTAGCTAAGTCACAGGCTCCATATATTTAACAAGAGAGAGATCATCAAACATATCCAGCAAAAGGGAAATCCTCAAACCGTCATTATAAATATATGAAAGCAATGAGACAATAATGTTTCATTCAATAATCTTTCAAGGTTATATAAGAGGTGTATACAAAAAGCTACAAAATAACAAAATATAGAAATATCCAACAAAAGGGAAATCCTCAAGCCACCATTATAAATATATGAAAGCAACGAGGCAATAATGTTTTATTCAATAATCAATCAAGGTTATATAAGAGGTGTATACAAAAAGTTGCAAAATAACAAAATATAGAAATGAACCCAAGGTAGTATGCAATGCTCAACCAACTTTAGACATGATCTTGCTTGTGATATTCTCAAAAATGGTACCTTGCATGCAACTTTGGAAGGAAATTTTGGACTTGTGCTTAAAATATGTTCATTACACAAAAAAGAGAGGAATCAACCTAGTCTTTAAAGGAAGGAGAGTGACATCATATTTTAAAATATATTGAATTACATTAAGGGGAAGGGACTATGCATGATTAATATCATCTTCTTTGAACTATATGTAAGATGACGATAATAACAATTGCAATGCTGACTGTAATTTTTATTTTTAATTTTTTTTTTGGGGACTTTGAGCAAACTTATGAAAACTCGCAAAGACAACACATGCAATGTCTCAAACCTAATACAATACTAACCTTCATACTTCTTTTAGCAAAACCAAGACAAAGCTGGCCTTCATACTTCTTTTTCCTCAAACTCACGAACATAGTGCTGACCTTCATGCTTCTTTTTCACAAATGAAGACAATGTTCTTCATACTTCTTTTTCACAAACTCACAAAGATAGTCGTGGATATGCAAAGCCTCTAACCCAAAAAACTCTTATTGCATTTGCAAATCCTTGAATATGTTGAGACTGTATTGCATCACTTAGCTCTCATAGATCAAAACAAGAAGTGAATAGAACTATTTTCATATCAAAATGTAAATTAGACACACATGCAAGAAACTTATTTTTCAAAAATAAAAAAAATATAAAGCACAACTTACCCTAAACTCTTAAAATTGCTTGAAAGTCCAACTATCATAAAAACAATCAAACAAATGATATAAAAAAACACATATATTGTGGCAAATGGTGCCAAAAACACTCACATAGAAAACACAATATTACATCTAGAATACTTCAAAGAATTCATTTAGGACAACTATCATACAATCAAACAAATTCTACATATTTTTGTCCAACTAAAAATGGAATGGCTCCATAATACTAAAAACACTTAGATCAAAATCACAATTTAACTTTTGAATATTCATGAAGAAGGCCACATCATCCTCACTTACATAAAGATTCTTCCTCTTTTGAATAGGGCTTGCACCTGTATGAATATAAATTTTAAATTTATACCTTCTACACAATACCAAAAACACTTAGATCAAAATCACAATATAACTTTTGAATATTCATGAAAGAAGGCCACATCCTCCTCTATCATATAAAGATTCTTCCTCCTTTAAATAAGGCTTGCACTTGTATGAATAGAAATTTTAAAGTTTTAATGTCTAGGTGGCTTACTAATAATAAAATAAAAAATTGTTCTAATAACAGGTAAAGAAACTAGAACTTAGAAACTTAAAAATCAAAAGAATTTAAATATAAAAAAAGAAGACAATTTTTTTAACTTTTAATAAAACTAAGAATTAAAAAATTGGGAGTCACCTGTTTGGTTGAAAGGCCTATTTTTTCCAAATCTGATAACTGTAATAAACATCAAGAAATGATTTTTTTTATAAGAAAAGAAAACAGGCTCAGGTAAACCAAAAGTTTATCATGGACTCACTGATTTAAAAGGCATAAGGGAGCTTTTCCTTAGCTCAAGTATACTTTCTGCTCTTTTTTGACCAATTCCCTGTAAGGAAAACAAAGTAATAAAAAATTTTAATTTAAAAAAAAAAGATAAAAAAATTGTTATATGAATTATGAAAATAAAATAAATAAATAATAATAAATTAAAAAATTACCTTTAGTAGCATGAGCTCCTCTCTAAATTGAAGGGTGGAGAGAAAAACAAAATCGAAAGCTTATTTATCAGTTAACTCATGTAAAAAAAGAAACAAATGAAGATAAAACAATACTAATTTATTTAGCCACGAACTATTATTGAATGGACAAACAATGAAATTAAAGTCAATAAATTCATGCCTTAAATGTCAACGTTTGTGTTTGATAGACACCATTTTGTATATTTCCTTTCTTCTTCATTGTGTTAGTTCGTTAGTTCAAAATTTCTAATACTTCCAATTATCCAACTAATATTTTTCACCATTTTTCAATGTATTCTATATGCAAACTTCTACTTTTTATTTTTTTGTCATTTAAATCTCACAAGAAAAACATTAAAAATAAAAAAAATAAATAAAACTTACTTGTTTGCATTATTCAAGAATGACATGTATTCCTCCATGAGTAAATCCTACAAAATTGAAAAACAATCAGTGAATCATATAGAATTAGATTTATTAATCAATAAATACTAAATATAGGGGCCATTTAGAACTGATAATTGTTTTAAAAAACATTCATAATATCTAAAAGCTCTTCTGAGTTTTTCTAAAATAAAAAGTAAAAAACATATAAATATATTTAAAAAAAAGGTGGGAAAAATTGATCACAAATAGTCCCCTCAGAGCCTAATTAATACCTTCAATTTTTCAAATGGAGTTTTTGAATCCAACTCAGAAAACACTTTGCCATTACCATCTGATACTTCATTACTGTTTGGATTTAAAGCAGAAAGAACTTTAGTATGAGAATTATGTAATTTCTGCGCCATTTCATTCATTTTTCCTGCACAAAATAGGAACAAAGATAAAATATATATATTTCAAAAACAAGTTAAATATTTATATTGTTTACCACTCAAGTTTGTTTTATCTTCTTGCTTCTGATTTCCATTTGCAACCTGTAAGAGTAATTTCAAATGAGGAAAAATTAAAACTTTGCATCACTTGTGGCAAAATTATTAATATTCCTAAAACAAATATGCTCTGAATTGAACTAGTAAAATATAAACTAGATCAAGAACAATAAAACTTAGAATTTTCTAATTGAACCTCTACTGGTTTGCAAAATAGTTCAATAAAATAAAGATAATTTTATCTGGAATTTTGTGTTTTCTTGAAGACTAATGATGCAAATCCAGATGAAATTATGGAGGAGGATTTGGAAACCCAGACAAATCAGGAAGGGCGATAAATCTTAATTTCAAATTCAAAATTTAAATTAAAGTTTCAAATTATGGAGGAGGATTTTGAAATCGAGACAAATCAGATTTCTCGTGACAGAAAACTTCGAATTTTTCAATAAATCTTTTGCAGGTTTACAAAAAGGTTCAATATAACAAAGAAATTTTCATGTAAAATTTTGTTTTTCTTAAGACAGAACAAATTTGGCGAAAAAAGAGAAGATTGTTTAATCTTCCTTCTTTACAAAAAAGGGAGAATTGAGACAAGACAAATAAGTGTTAAAACCTCAACACAAGATGAAACATTTGCCTCAGAGTCAAACAATTTCCTGCAAAAAATAATAATCGAATCAGACCTTGATAATTTATGCTTCAATGATTATTATACCAACCATTTCCTATGTATTTACATATCCACACCTAAATTTCTTTTTTTTATTTACATTTATACCAGCCAGTTCATTCTTATCATATAAAAAATGCCATTATTTTAACTTTTAAAATGTGAAATACACCTTTTCATGCATTGGAAAAACAATATATATACATATATATATATATGTAAAAAATGAAGTATAGGTGTTAGATGTGTAAATACATGAGAAATGAGTGGCATGTATGTAAATTTTGCTTTTTTTAAAATTTATACCACCTATTTCCAATGTATTTACATTCCAACACCTAAACTTTACTTTTTTACAATTATACCACCCAAATCATTCTTATCACAAAAAAAAGGTCACTATTTTAACTCCTACAATGTGAAATACGCCTTTTCATGCATTGAAAAGGCAATATATATATGTAAAAAATGAAGTTTAGGTGTTAGATAAGTAAATACATAGGAATTGAGTGGTACTTATGTAAATCTTCCCAATAACATTTACCTCCCCTTACTAGTAACAGGAAGGCCTTCAGCATTCTTTGCTTTTACAGTACTGCAATTAGCTCCCAAATTCTTTGAATAACTAACAGAGATTGGAGTTCTGCGCGGAAGAGGAGAACAAAGTCCATTCATTCTTTGGATGCTCTTTATCTTCCCTTTGGATTCAAGCCAAGCTCTTAGCTTTGCTTCCATGTCGACCAATTCGTTCGGGTTTTCTTTCCTTTTGACTGAACCAGAATGGTTTACGATCTGTCGAGAGCGGGCGGCGAGGCTGACTGTGTGGACAGCCTCTTGATATGAACCAGGATTCTGAATCAAGATAAAAAAATTAGGAACTATGATCAAGATAACAAGATACTCTCGTTACTACACAATGCTCTGATGTAAGTTTCTAGAGCTCTATTAGGCGTGGACTAGGCTGACCAATTTTGGTTTTTTAAGAGGAAGATTTTCATGTCTTTTATGTATTGATGTATCTAACATCCAAACTTTTGATTTTTTTGCATTTGAGTGATATAAATGCAAAAGTTACAAGGCAAGATATATATGTAACAACCGTGTGGCATGTATGTAAATTCCCCAATTTTTTATTTGATCGCTTCTCAAAGATTGAGAATTTACTTTGTGATGAGTGTAATATAAATTTTAATTAATGCTTTATATATCAATATAAATTCAAATTATATATATATATTTTTTACTATTTTCAGTGGTAGTCCTTTATTCTTGGCGTGCTTCCATTCTAATAATATCTAAGAATTGCTTGCTTTTCTCATGTTTTTTTCAGGTTTAGTCCAATCTGTATGGATCAACAGTTGAACACTGGATCATCATCCGCACATAATATTAATGGCTTCATTTCGGGTTGGATGTGATGATTTATTAATGGTATGCTTGCAACTTCACTTCTTACTTATTTATAATCTATGCAGACTTCTTTTTTGCTTAGTTTGTCACACACATATATACATACATATATATAGATATATATAGATATATATATGAAATTCTAACTTGGAAAAAATAAGTGAAGGAAATTATGAATAAGGAACAATAAGCTGGTTTAGTCAATGTATTGAAAAGGTGTAATTACAATATGGGATATCTTTATAATTCCATTTTTATAGATATATTTTAGAGAAATTTACATATGGCATAATTCTTATGTTTTTACCATATCTAACAGCCAAAGTTTGCCATTTACACTTATAACAACTTGACACTTATAACACCTTGGCAACATAAACTTGTGCATGAAAAAGTGTATTTCATTTTTAAAAAGAAAGTGAGGTGGTATTTTTGATGTGATGTTAAAGATTTTTTAGTGATATGCATGTAAATGCAAAATTTGCAGTGTTAGATATGTAAATGTATAAGAACTGTGTGGCATTTATGTAAATGCCCTTGTTGTTTATTGTGACTCACTCTTAGAGGCGTTTATTTTTGATAATAAGCCTCAAATTTGACATATAGTTGGGTTAACATTCCAAGGAATGTTTCTTATGTAAGTAATTGATAAAACAATGTATGCTAGTAAATGAATTTGGCATAATTTGTGTAGAAATTTCTCCATAAAAAGTTCTATTATGTTGCCTAGCTCTCATCATGGCGATGTCATAATCCAAATTAAAACCAATCCTGATGCTAACAGAGTCTGTTATCTTTGATGGTGTTGTATAACTCACCAACCTTGAAATCTTGAATCATGAACAATAAAATCATAAACGTAAAGCATTATAGAAACCCAAATCTCAAGTCATTAATTTAGAAGGCAAGCAATCATGAAAAGGGGCATTTACATACATACCACTCAGTTCCCATGTATTTACATATCTTACGCATGAACTTTGCAGAAACTTGAAGTTCAAGTGCCAGTTATGTAAATACATGGGAATTTAGTGGTATATATGTGAATCTTCCAAATAAAATAAAAAATAAATAAATAAGTAAGCACTTACAAGGCAAGCAATCATGAAAGCATGACTATCTCCTCCAAGTGAATCCTGCAATATCCGTGTCAATTTGCTCTCTCTAAAGGGAATTCTTGTTTCATTGTTGTTCAAAGCATATATAACATTAGACAAAGCAAATAAACTCTGGTTTATCTTCCCGCTCTCCTGAACTCTTATCCCTTCATTGCCCGTCCTTCTATTATCTTCATTACCTGGATAACTCAAAGATTCCGTAAAGTTAAGGGGTTGTCTGACAGCAGATGAGATTTGAATTATTAGGATTTAGTGAATCCAGTAAATTCATATTTACTTAATCCTGAATGGGTTAAATCCTGAAAACTCTCTGGCAATGAATTTAGTAAATCCCTTAAATCTAGAAAATTGTTTGGCAGTTACCGCCTTAAATCCAAAGCACGATTTACAACATCCAAAATAATCGTCTAGCAAGATTCCGCTTAAATCCTGCCTAAATTCTCCTCTAAATCCATTACCAGACAGCCCCCTAAATAATATTTAGAACAGAAAATCAAATCAAAATCTCACAAAAAGAACGATTTTTTAAAGACCTGCTAAGTCAATAAGATTGAGCTTTCCCTTAACACCTCCATTGTTAACTGCAATAACAAGAACAGCGTGGCTGCGACTAGAAACATCATTAAGTCCAGTATGAGCAACCTTTCTTCTCTGCACGCCAATGGAGAAAGCTTCATAGTACTCCTCCATGGAGGACACAGGAACCTACGAATTACCAAAGAAAACCATAAAAACCATAGTTTTTCTCCAACTTTCTCAAGAACAATGGAAGCATGAAGCGCTTACCAGAGAAAGCCCCTTGAGCTGAACTCTGCCATTCTTATCCTCTAGGGGCATTATCTCCTTCGCTTTGGGTTCCAACAAATCGTAGCACCGATCCATATAAACTTCGTAATACGAAATCTCCACTGTGCTCTGCGTTTTCTTGCTTAAAGACAAGATGGCTGCCATGGACAAGGGAATGAGACCAAGTTCATTCTCTGTACCCTGCTTCATCAGCCATTACGTTTCATGGAAACTCAAATCATTGATAATAAAAAGCAGATCTTAGTTCATTGAAACCTGCATGGTGTACGTCTTTCCACTTCCTGTTGCTCCATAGGCGAAGACGGTGGTGTTGCGGCCATGAAAGATCTCTGGGATAGCAGCGCTAATCTCCTCACTGAAAATCTGATTAATCGGATCTTCTTGCCCGAAGAAGGAATCAAGTTTGTACCACTCATTTCGGCTGCAGATTAACGGGGCGAAGACGACTCAGGATCGTGCAGAGATTTAAAATCGAGTTTAGGGAGAAGAAAGAAAGAGAGAAAGAGAGATTTCTTACATTGTTATTTGATCTTTGAGATGTACATTGACTTCTTCGCCTGCCTGGTTGACAAGTGAGATGCAGGAGATTGGTTTGCTTCCGTCTTTCTCGATCTCTTGGGGCAAGAAGGGCCGAACTCTGAGAAGAACCCTAATGTGGGATGAGGGGAAAGTGGTGGATCGGGTTCTGGTCATGGGAGATTCCATTGAGGAGCTAATGAGAGAGATTGGGAGAGACGCCAAGGGAGCGGGGAGGAGAGTTCGGAAGAAGAAGTCTGGTTCGGATTCGACCGTTAGTTTGATGTTGCTCCGGGGGAACCAATAATTCAAATTTTAAATCACTTACGGTATGGTAAACCGCGAATGAAGCTAAGGGTCCTTCGCCCGACTCCGGATTCTGAGGCACGGCAAAAGCATCCCTATCGAGAATGAATTTATTCTCTTAAATATGTTCTCTTTGTGCAAAAATTTTTCTGTGCGGACTCTTGACGTAGCTCTACGTGCTACGTAGGGTATTCCTAAGTTATTTTCAGGTTATTTCTAAGTTATTTTCAATAATTCTGACATAACCCAGAAATAACCCACGGTCTTTATTTCTGAGTTATTTCTAGGTTATTTCGGTATTATTGAAAATAACCAAAAAATAATTTGAAAAAAACTCAAGAATACCCTGCAACGCACATAAAACTACGTAAGGTGTCCGGACAGAAAATGATCGTCTCTTTCTAGGATTTGAAAGACGAACCAGCTTAAGCTTTGGTTAGTTGATGATGAGATATCAAATCTTAGGGAAGATTGTCTGATAAGGGGATTCCAACAGAGAACAATTTTTTTTTTTATTTTTATATATTTGATTTGCTGCCGATAGCTGCATTTGTGCTATATCAGTTTAATTTTCTGTCTCAAAATTTCTGTAAAATTAATGCAATTAATTTGAACATATTTCATATTTCTAAGATATTGAAAATAAAGTGCAAGCTTTTGCATGAAAACGACATGCTTGAGAGCTTTGGACCTGCTCCTCGGGGTATCCGACAAGCAAAATTGGCAGGGGCAGAATTGTCATTTTCTAGAAACAACTGCCCCACAGTTGTTTTTACACAGCTGCAACAAATAGACAGACAGCTTCCCCACAACAGCTTCCTATGATAGTGCAACTGCAACCAAAAAGCTAAAAAACTGCAGCTACCCCAAACAGACCTTAAAATGCGAGAATTCCATATTTGTGGGCCCCCGTGGAGAAAAATTATTACGTGCATTTGAAATTTCAAATCGAAAAGACCAATAGTGAAATGCGTTTTTCATAACCCAAATTAGAAAAACTATGAAATGTCATATGATATGAGAGTGAGTAATATTTCAATTATTCTCATTCTTTACCCTCTAACTTTGTCATTCTTTAGAAATTCTTTCATGATGTTCTTATTTACATTTCTCTTTTTCACTAAATTTGGATGAAAATTATGTTTCAAACATTTGATGAAAATCATAACTAATATTTGAGGTGCTTATAGAGTTATTTCGTATTCGTTGCATTGAATTAGGCATCCTAATAGTTTATTGCTTATATTATTGGGGTATTATTTGGAGTTGCTTAGTTTTATTTTGGATTTGACTGAACTATATTTTCAATGCCGCATTTCTTGCCACTCTGGTTTTGGGTTTGACTGAACTTTTTGTTTTGACTCTTCTTCATGGGATATATGTTTTAAATTCATATTTTGTCAGTTTTTTTATTTATCTTGTATTCAAGCTTATGGTTAGATCTTGTTCGTTGCTATTCTAAGTCGTGTTGTGTGTTGTTGATTGTAATAGTGTCGTCTGTTATTGATCCATATTATTCTTCTCCTTCTTCCTCATATTTTGTCAGTTTTTTTATTTATCTTGTATTCGAGTTTATGGTTAGATCTTGTTCGTTGTTATTCTAAGTCTTGTTGTGTGTTGTTGATTGTAGTAGTGTCGTCTGTTATTGATCCATATTGTTCTTCTCCTTCTTCTCTCCTTCTTCCATATGTTGGAGTTGTCTTACATTTTTGGAGGATTATTTGGATCTTAGATTTTCTTGAGATTGTTTGGTGTTGATTCAAGTGGTATTCCTCTTCTTCTTCCAAATGTTAGAGTTAATGTGTTTTTATTATTGTTGTGTTTTCTATCTATATATTTTTTTGAGCTTCATCTTGTATTGTGGCTCTTTTTTTGTATGTTTTCTCTTTAATTTTGTTGTTTTTTATTTTGTTTTTTTAGGTTAAGTTGTATCTTTTTGCTTTCGAATATAACTGAGTGTGACTCTTATCTTTTCTAATAAAAACACTTCAATTATCCAATTATTTGGCTTTATCATTTATCAAATTGAATAAATTTTTAATATTTTAATTGACATTTTATTAGAATAATAGAAATTATATCACGCGATATTCCATAATGAGAAAACTAAGATGTGAAGATTTATGTCATAACTATACGAGTAAACTTAGAATCCTAAGACTAAATGTTATATCCGCGAAAAAAGCATAACCTCAAAAGCAAATCTAAAGTAAAATATAACAAAAAAATAAAAAAAAAAACATATAGCATTAAAAAAAAAAAAAAAAAAAAAAAAAAACATATAGCATGATTTCATAAAGGACCGGGCAAGTCCAACTTGACTGAACTTACAACCTCGATTGGATAAGATTGTCATCTGAACCCAAAAAATAGTAATAAAATCATTAATGACCAGTCTCATGAAATGCAAGATAAAATAGACTGTGATTTATTAATAAAAACATGTCTTACAACTTGATTATAAAATCAAGAAGACTAAATATGAATGGTTTGCAATATCTTAAGGTTAATGAAAATATATTTTTAAAAATTTTAAATTTATATATGTTTTTGCTTGTCACACTCATATGTTTTATTTGTTAACTTTTAATGTCAAGTGAGAAAAAAACTGCTTAATGGTGAATGCATAAAAGATTACTTTATCATCCAAGTCGGTATGAAAAGACAAACTCCTTCTATAGGACTGATTCTCAAAGGACAATCACCCTTTTTGTATAATAAGCGAGAGTTTTAAAAACAAAGGAAAACTTTAATATGGATGCATATGTCTAAATGTGTTCTTTTTGTGACTATTTCTGAATAAAAAAGATTTCTAATTTTATTTTATTTTATTCAATTTTATTTTTTAGATGTAGTTATGTTTCTAAGATGTGAATGCAATACGTTATTTTTATTTTATTGTTGTAGTTATGAATATTGATTTAGAAAAGTTAAATTTGAGTTAAATTGAGTAGAAAAATTAGTCCTTAAAGTGCTTATGAATAAATCTAGACAAAAGCAAACATCATCAACAAACCTAAAAAAATGAGCAGAATTCTAATCGATGACAAGAAAAAATAAAACAACACAAAATCAAGACAACAAAGAATGAAAGATGGATATCCAGTCCTATACCTAAAGCAACTCGTTCGTCAACCATATCATATGGATATCTTTGCTCGTTCTTTGAGATTTATGGGGTTCATCCTCGTTTCTCATCCTTTCCTTGTCCATCCATTTGTTGTTCATTTTTTTGTTGTTCCTCGTTTCATAGTTCATCCTTTTATTTTGATAGTCCACACGTCCACAGTTGAACAATTAAGACAACATCATAACTCTAAAAGAGTCAACAGGGAAAGTAAACTTATGTATACCACAAAGTCTAGAGTTACCAGAACGCTTTACAAAACAAAATTAACACATCACAAGCTTGTTGAAGCCCTTACAATACTAACTTAGCAAATCATAACATAAAAAAAGACATTCACAATTCACAAAAGAAGACTAGTTGCGTTAACATTCAGTATGATGAGCTGAACCCGCCATAAACAAATATATATAACTAGTAAATAAGACAAAACATAACAATTTGCTCTCACACCAACTTATTGCTAAAACTAGGGTATGTTGGCCTCACTTTTATAAGGTATTACTTTTCCTCCCATGATTTCTTAGTAGCTCTCTTAGAAGACTAGTGACGAGACCCACACATGTTAGAAACTAAATCATCTCGTAACTTTTTGTAGTTTCATGTATTTGACCTTGAATCCTCAAACCTTGGTTGAGTTGATTGGGGTCAAATTATTGAAGCTCGAGTTGAATTCTTATAAGTTTGTAAGTACCCTACGCAACCCTTTCTAGCTTAGAAACATAACTTTATGCTTCGAGCACATTTTGACCTTATAAGATCCTTTCAATCAAACTTAATATTTACTCTAAATTCATATATTTGATTCGAGAAAAAACTCAAAAACATTGTGAGTTCGTCTTAAACCATGAAGAAATTTAAATTGAAAAAAAAATATTTAAAAAAGAAAAAGATTATAAAACAATTGATTAAAATAAAAAAAATATTGTTGGCCTCACTTTTATAAGGTATTACTTTTCCTCTCTCTAGAATGTTGGATATAGCCCATGATTTCTTACTAGCTCTCTTGGAAGACTAGTGACGAGACCCACACCTGTTAGAAACCAAATCATCTCGTAACTTTTTGTAGTTTCATGTATTTGACCTTGAATCCTCAAACCTTGGTTGAGTTGATTGGGGTCAAATTATTGAAGCTCGAGTTGAATTCTTATAAGTTTGTAAGTACCCTACGCAACCCTTTCTAGCTTAGAAACATAACTTTATGCTTCGAGCACATTTTGACCTTATAAGATCCTTTCAATCAAACTTAATATTTACTCTAAATTCATATATTTGATTCGAGAAAAACTCAAATACATTTTGAGTTCGTCTTAAATCATGACTGAAATTTAAATTTAAAAAAATTATTTAAAAAAGAAAAAGAATATAAAACAATTGATTAAAATAAAAAAAATATAAATCAATAAATGCGACCTATTTTTTATAGTATATAATAATAAAATTAAAATTAATATAAAAGCTTATAATAAATGACTATATTGCATGATTAATTAAGTAGATTTTAGTTAACTTTCTATTTTATTGTTATCTCATTTAGATAGCATCCAATGGAAGCCACCCTCGTTCCCTTCACCCGGCTTTAAATACCGAGCTCCGCTTCGCTCGCCCACCATGATCTATTCCTCGGCGCGCTGTCCGCCATGAGCACCGCCGCTCTCGCTTCCTCCCCGAAGCTGCTACCGCCGCCTCCTATGGCCCCGATCAGATTGTGACTTCGCAGGTCAGTTTCGGCGAGGACACCAACGCCAAACGCCGCGGTGGCGGTCCAACCTAGGGTTCTCTGCTGCGAGGAGATCGACGGAAAGATGTGGATCCCTGAAGGCGGCGCCGTTGCAGTTGCCGATGATCTTTTGATGGAGTTGGGTGCTGGACTTGAGCTAGCAACTTTTGCAGTACCACATCCTTTTCTGCCATTGGATTATATGGATAATGTGGCAAAGAATGTTGGTGCCAGAGAGCAAATAAAAAGGAGATTGATAGAAAAAGGAAAAATCACTGATGATAGGTTGCTCTTTCGTGTGTCTTGCTATGCAGCTAAGGTCACTTTGAATGCTTTGGGAGAGATGTTTCAAGCTGTACGAAGCATCATGAAATGGCATGGTGATTCTGCAAAGATTATTGCTTCAGTGAATCGACCGGTAAGGTGGACTACTCCCCTTAGATTGCCAGTTATTCAGCCTTACAGAAATTCTGAAAGACTTCTTATAAGAGCCTCACTACAAGTCTTGGCTTTAAAAAGGATGTTGTTTGGCTGCAGCTAAGCAGCAAAAGACAGCTTTTCCTCCAAATTTTGTTCGTTCTATTGATGGTTTTCATATGATGATGTCGGCTATTTCCTGCAGAAATTCTGGTTTAAATTTCGCAGGGGTGCAAGATTCTTTCTGGACGCATGCATGTGACGTGGACAGAATGAATCAAATTCTAAAAGAACAGTTTGTGGAGCTTTACAACATTCTCATCCTCGAGAATCTGCTTGAGAGTTTTGAGACATCTTTTCCAACGTTAACTTCTCTTTCTCTGCCCCAAGGGGCGATTTTGAACTTCAAAAAGTTCTCCAATGTCCCTAGTTTTTTAACTAATTCATTGTTTTTATAAGCATATCTCAAGAGCTGGATATAAGCGCCGCTGCTCGGAAGCTGGAATGTACAGTATTTTGGCAATCAAATTAATACATACATTTGAGGTTTCAGATCCAATCTAGATGAAGTCGCTTCCCTTCCTGATTCTGTTCTTCGCCGCCTCTCTCTCTCTCTCCACAGGAACATGGGGTAAACTCCTTGATACTGGTTCTGCAGCACCCCTTGATCGTAATGATCCAAATTATGACAGCGGTAAGGAGCTTTATTAGTTAGTAGGTGCAACTTTTTCTTCCCCACTTGATGACTACAAAAGGGCTGTGACATCAATCATTGAGGAGTATTTCACCACAGGAGATGTTGAGCTTGAGGCTTCCGACCTCAGAGATCTTTGTTTGGATGGATGAGTATCACCATTATTTTATTAAGAAATTGATTTCTATGGCAATGGATAGGCATGCCAAGGAGAAAGAAATGGCTTCAGTTTTACTTTCGGCTCTTTATGCTTATGTAATAAGCGCATGTCAGATTAGCCAAGGTTTTATTATACTTCTTGAGTCGGCAGAGGATTCGGCAGTTGACATATTTGATGCAGTTGAAGTATTGGCTCTTTTCATTACTCGAGCTGTTGTTGATGATGGATTACCTTTTGCATTTCTCAACAGAGCGAAGAAAGTGCTTCCTGAAAATTCTAAGGGGTTTCAGGTTGTTGAAATTGCTGAAAAGAACTATCTTTCAGCTCCTCGTCATGCTGAGTTAGTTGAGCGCAAATGGGGAGGTAGTACTCACCTCACTGTTGAAAAAATGAAGAAAAAGATATCAGATCTATTGAGAGAATACATTGAAAGTGGAAATACAGGAGAGACTGGGTTGTTGCATTAGGGAATTCAGTGTTTAATTCTGTTCTCTTGAAAGATCTCAAAAATACTAATTATTATATTCCATATTGGTTATAACTCACGGTTATAAATTATATGAGAAATCTTGAGAATCTCTATTTATTTCTCTCCTTAAATTAGAGAGATTAGCTGTCTTTTATATTTTGTTATTATTCATTTTTTTTTCTACTGTATTCTGTTTTTATTGTTTTCCTTACCAGTAAATCCTGTAACGAGTATTTATACCCCTCTTTTCATCAATAAAATTAAGTGATCTCATATATTTTCATTGTATCAGAGTCATACCAATCTTCATCGGTATGACGACTTCTTCTTCTTCATCCTCCCAAGAAATATCATTCACCTCATCTGCCCCTGTTCCAACTGGAATCGATGACACTTCCTCCCTCATCACTGACCACAAACTCAACGGCCAGAACTACCTCAAGTGGTCACAATCCGTCATGACGTTTATCTGCGACAGATGCAATGACGACTATATCACTGGTGATGTCGTCGCTCCGACTAAGAATGACCCAAAATTCCGAACATGGAATGCAGAAAACCACATGGTCATATCGTGATTAATCAATTCCATGATCAACGCATTGGCGAAAATTTTTTTCACGACACGACCAAGAGTATTTAGGATGCTGCTCGAGAGACATACTCTCACTCAGATAACACATCCAAGCTCTTCGAGATCGAGTCAATCCTCCACGATCTTCGCCAAGGTGATCAATTTGTGACTCAGTATTTTAATGTCCTCTCACGTTACTGGCAACAGGTTGACATGTATGAAGTCCATGTCTGGTCATGCACTCCAGACTCCAACTTATACCGTCAGATCATCGGGCAAAAAATGATATTCAAATTTCTTCTCGACCTCAACAACTCTCTCGATAATGTCCGCTCTCGTATATAAAGCTTCAAACCACTACCGAGCATTTGTGAGGCCTTCTCCAAGGTTCGCCGCGAAGAAAGCCGCCAGAAAGTCATGCTTGGGTCTATCTCCACCTCGCCCAATCTTTCCGTTGACGCACACCCTTGCAGCTCGGTTTCCTCCGCCTCGACACAGCGGCAACTCATAACCCAAGGGTCGCCCCTGGTGCGACCACT